>NW_006263634.1:71723-76176 GCF_000469605.1 Apis dorsata | reverse complement strand
ACACACACACACACACATATATATATATATATATATATATATACGCGAACTCATTTGCGAAAGTTTTTTAATAAACTTTTATGAATATATAAAAGTTTTATGAATATAATGCTTTTACGGTGTAAAAATTATTTTAAATGTTATTCGAATGGATAAAGTTTGAAAGTATACATGAGAGTTCTCGAATATTTATTTAAAAATATTATAAAAATCCTTCTCGGAAAAATTTTAATTGTATATAATAATAGACTCATCTTGGGTGCTACAATAATCTTCTTTCCAGAATCCACGATAAATATTCATATATTTTGTTAAATTATCCTCGAACACGTTCCAGGGGAAATCTTCTTTGCATTTTCATATCTTCGCATAATAAATCGTAACAAGGAATCCATGATGGAAATATATAAAAGTTAATTCAACTCGAAAAATAATGGAAAGGATATTCGATCGAAAATAAGGGTAATTCTGCCAACTCCGAGTCATTTTTTTTTCATCCCCCTTCGATCTTTCAGCAAAGGGGAAGGATCAGACGACTGTTCGATCGCGTCGTAAAATATTGCCAGCCGAAATTTCGCCGATCATTACCGAGAACCTTTCTCAATCAACGCAGAAACAAAAGTCCATTCGTTTGCTTCGAAACTTCGGTTATCGCGTTTCTCTTCCGGTTCTCTGATCCTTTGTATCCCCATATAATATTTTCCCTTGAATATTTATAGCTGTACGAAGTTTGGAAAGATTGATTGATTGTACAGCGGTGTTGTCATGATTTCAATATCCAAGATTGGCCAAGATTGATACATTAAAGATTAAAGTGGAAGGTTTCTTTAAATTTTTCTTTTACCTCTTTGCAATTGGATTTTTATTGTATATTTATGAAATAAATATATCACCAATTATCATGTTAGATATAAATGAATATCTTATTTCGTTTTAGTCCATTCGATATTTCATTTATACTTTAATTTAATTAATTAAGATAATATTTTTTTATAACAAAATTACAGTTTCAAAATTTTTGATCCTCACATTCGTCGATTTAATAAATATCAATAAATATCAAATACTTTTAACACAATTTAAATTTCACGTCTATGATAAATTTTATATTTTCTTTCTGTTTCTGTGAATATATATGTATATTGTTTCCCTTTCCTTGACATTAAAGAAAAATCGACTTGAGCTATAAAGTATGATACGCGCAGTTACGACGTATCCGTTATTTACATATCCGCAAGGAAATCTCTCTTCCATACAGATGTAAAAACAGCGCCGCGACGAAAGATTTCAAAGATCGTACGGATTTCTTGAATTCCGTGAAATTTATTTGCCTTGTATTTATTTTACGTCGTCGTTTTGTTTGCTAGGAACAAACGAAATAACTTTGGTTTTCCGTCGCATCGAAACTTTCATTGGAGACGAGAAAACGTTGTCGCAAGTTCATAATCGACTAAACCGAGAGATTTGATTTTGCAAAGATTTTGTTCCCAGCAGGGATAACGATTTTAAAATTAAATTTAACAAGAGATTTAGTTATTCGTGAAACAATACGATTGGGAAATTATGTTGTAAAAATGAAATTTTTCGCGGGAAATTTGAATTATTTGTTTCATTAGAATCATTAATGACGTATCGATCATCTATCCTCTTTGTTGCTCTACAATTTTCGGATAAATGTTTAACAATTACATATATAATTATGTAATATTAAATAGCTTTTTTGAAAAATTTTCAAGAAATTAAATATATTTTTCTTATTTCGTGTTACGAAAATTTATCATAATTAGACGTGATACTTAACTTGCAAGCAAACGTGTTTCAACAGTTTTATCAGCTTACACTTGAAACTTTATCACATATTTGAATTAAGGGCAAATTTTGGATAGAATGATGGATCAGATGGAACAAGATTAAAAACTTTAGATAAGCTGTTTTCGAGAAAATAAGGTTAAAGACGTGGCTTTAACAATGGGAGGCAAACCGTATTAAAACTCTAAGCGTTGAAACAAATCTTCAATTTCCAAGAATTCATCCATTGTACATAAAATTGGAATATTTTCAAAAGTTTTTGAAACACTAAGAGTTTCATTAATCGAATCGGAAGAGTGAAATTGCAAAGAGATAAAAAATATTAATAAATAATTATTGAAATGATAGCACATTTTGAAAAATAGAAAATGGACGATTAATTATTGAAAGAAACTTGTTTATCGCCTCACGTTTTCCAATTTTCTGTAAATACAAGTTGTTGTTGGATCCCCATATCCATAAAACCCGATCCTCGAAAGTCGTCAAATATACCTTGAACTATTTTCCATCGTCGCAAGGCTTCTCTCACAATTTGCTCGACTGTCGAAACGCGGCGAACTAATTCCATAAAAATGAATAAATTGGATCCGTTCCAGAATTTTCACTGATTTAATTATTATATATATTCCGCGTCAAAAATTTCGAACGAATCTCTTAATTTTAGATTCTTAATGCTTCCTAGGATTATATTCACCGAATCGAATCGAATTTTGAATCCTCCTCGAATAAATAGGTAGATATCTTTTAAATTATTCTTTTTAAAATATTATAATTAACTTTCTATTCCATCTAATTAATCAACTCCATGATAATCCACTTGCGATCTAAGTTTCTTTTTAAAATTTTTAATCGAAATTTGTCGTCCACAAATTGATCGATTTTAAGATCAAATTTTAAGATTAAAATTGGATTCTCAGATTCCAAGGTTAATTCTTCCCCAATGCTGGATAATGAACTTGGGGGCAACGATTATGCCGCCCTAATTAACTTTCCTCCACCTTTTTCTCACGACTCCTCGATAATTGGTCCACGAGCTTTCTAGCTGGTCGAATCGCAGCATGCTTCGATCGCGTTCCCTTGTTCCTCGATGAAATGAATCACACGCAGCAGATTTCCACGAGTCCCTTTCGTTCTATCGTGAAATATACGCTCGAATACAAAGAGAAACATATTTCTCTTGGAACGTTTATTTGCAATTCGAATTTCCTTCCATTCCCTTGATTCCAAATGTTCTTCAATTCGGGGGAGGACAATTAAAATTTTGATTATAATAGACACGAGTTTATTAAAAAGAATATGATCGAAAATTTAATTATTAAATTTTACTCGAACTTCTATCACATTTTGCGAATGTATTAATTATTTTACACGAAGAATTGAAGAGAAAGTGAACTTTAATTTTACATTATTAACACGAGACATTTTGCTTCATCTAATACACGAACTTACATAACACTTTGGAAAACTTCTTGAATATTTTAAGCAGAGCTACCTCCTTTCCCCCCCCCCCCCCCTTTTTTTTTTTCGTATTTTCCTCTGACAAAAGGGATCGGAACAAATTTTAGCGGAAGCCAATTTCGTCGAAGGCAGTCGGATCTCTTTCAGACCTAGGAACCGGAAGCTACTCGGCCCTCCATCTTTACCGTGTTTTTCACTTAGCGATTTACCCACCCGTGCTTTTACTACCCGCCGAGAGATGCCTTTTCCTCATCGATTTCTGCTCGTTTCCAACGCTCCACACTCCCACGCTTTTCCTTCGCGATATATTGCGACTGGTATTGTACAACGCGCGATCATGTCGATATCCCGTCGTCCCATAAATGTAACCTATATAAATGCAAACAACACCACCAACATTTCTTGTTGCAATATATTTAAAGATTGAATTGAAAAAATATTTCAATTATTTTTATTCGCGATGCTCTCGATCGATTGGGAAACAATGTTAAAAGATTCGTTAAGATTCTTCTTCGAACTCTCAGAGAGAAGAAGACGTTGCTCGTCGTTCTCCTTCGAATTAATATATTCTCGTTTATTGAAAGGCATTAAAGGACTACCTTTGAAAAACCGTTTCGTTTTAATATTGGCGATATTAGTTTCGGAGGAATGATCGTTTCGAAAGGAGGGAATGGGGGGAGATTACCTCCTTCCATCCATTATTTTTCATTTTTATCTCTTCATTATTCAGCGTCTCCATCCATCCTGTATCGGGACTTTCAAAGGAATTAATGGGGGGAGTGGCGTGACTCCTCGATGGGTCAAGATAAACGCTCTCCCGTCAAAGTTTTACGAGGTCGAGAAACGGGACGCAACCTCGTTTGTCACCCTTGTTCCACCCTTCCTTCTCCACGCACCACCCTTTCCTTCTTTCTTTTTTTTTTTTTTTTTTCGAAAAAAATCGACGACGATCGAAGAAGAAATTATTCGATCGTTTTTTTAAATTCCTTTTTTTTTTCTTCAAATTCAAATATTACATCGCTTTCGATTTGTAACCGACGATTTTTCACGCTGTAGCGTCTCTCGATCACGGAAGAAATGAAATCGGGTTTAATATGCATTGGTATTTTGTCATCCAAGTCGAATGGCAGCCATTTTTTTTTTGGGGGATGATCAATGGTCCAATTTCAATTTTGGGATATTTGGT
>NW_006263634.1:59830-71290 GCF_000469605.1 Apis dorsata | reverse complement strand
TTTTTTTTTTTGCTATTTTAAATTATGATCATTTCTATGTTTTTCGTTTTTTTCATTATTGGTTATCAAAGTGTTTTATTGTAATCTATTATGCAAGGTGATAACGTGTAAAGTTTTTCAAGAAATTGTTTTTTCCACGAAAGTATCGTATTGATATCGCTTTTTACATTATATATCGTTTTCTTTCTTCTGATTATATTATAATTGATAAGAGATGAAATATTTTTGCCAAGTAATGTGTCGAAATTGAAAAGACAGGATGGAATAAATGTATTAACTTTTTATCATTTGGATAGCCACCAGTGAACCCGGTTTTAAATTTATTTGAAAAATTCTTTTTTTCACTCTGCAGAATGGAAGAGTTATAGTCGAGGAGAATATTTTATATAAAAATATACATTGGAGGAAAAAAAGAATTTACATTGCTAAATAATACATGGGACATAAATTCTTTCTTCTTATCCTTTTATGTAGAGTATTCTCTAACAATACAGACCATAATTCTTTAACTACGTAGAAGAAAAGAAAAAAAAAAATCTTTCAAATGAATATTATTATTATTAAATTCATTTGATAAACCTCACATCTAATTTATTACAACTATCCTCGAATACAATTATTTTTATTAATCTTCTATTCTTCTACGATTCTTGTTTAAATAAAAATTTCTGATAAAAACAATTTTCTATCTCTCCTTAATTTTTATAATCTGTTATTTCAAATAATACTTCGATAAAAATCTTAATTATTTAAAAAAAAAAGAATATACACATATTTTCTTTTTTCCATACGTTGAAAGACGTTTGGCTATTCCACGAAGAAAAGAATTCTGTTTGGAAGGGGCAAGGGTCATCTTCCAATAGCCATTCTTATCTCGTTCCCTTTCTTCAAGAAAATCAAAAGATTTTCCTTTCTTTAACTCTTACCCTCTTCTCTTCGACAATGGATCTCATCAATATGAATCAAATTGCGATGATATCTGGTGGATTTCTTGCCACATCAAGAGACAAATAAATGCCTCGTCGACTTCTCGCTTCGACGGCGAAATTCGTTCTACTCGTGTCATTTATCGCGTCGATTATTCGTGGATCGTTGAAATTAAACGATTTGCGTGTTTCGTGCGAGGTCGAATTCAATTCGTATGAATGATTATTTGGCAAATGGATGGCGAAATAATTTATTTCATTCTATATTTGTATATATATAATATTTTATTTATTTATTTATTTATTTTTTTTGAATTTGTCGAGTATTGGAAATTAGGAATTACGAACGAAAGAAACGAATCAAATTTTTTTTTTCAATGTGCACAGTGTTCATAATGTCATCACTCTTTCAGTTACTTTTATTGAATAATTGATTTTAACAAAATGATCGATTATAACGTTCGGAATCAAGTAAGATTTACATGTAATTTATATATACATATACTTATTTCTTTAATATATTTATCATCAAATCCTTTTAAAGAAAAGAAAAATAATTATTATTTTCAATGATGAAATGAATAAAAAAAAATTGATATTAGAATTTAATAAAATCTCACCAATCTTTCATTTCGATGCGTATTTTTTTTCTCAAATTGTTCGATCGAAGAAAATCGATGGATCTATCGCCACTGTGCAATTATTTTTTTTTAAATAACCAATTTTTTTTATTTTCAAAATTAAAAATTTTTTTCAACGCGCCTTAACCTCTTTGTGTTTCTTTCTTTCGATCTTTTTTGTCTAGGAACTCGTGGATTACCGGCGTCGCATACTTTTACGTGTCACAAAGGCCGTCACAGGCACACGCCTCGATTAACCAGAATCCGACGACCTTTGCGCCAGTTGGAACCGAAGAGAGCTTCCAATTCCTGGCAAATCTGAACGTTTTCGTCCGATTGCAAAGCTTTACACCGTTCGCTTTGGATCAACATTTTCGACGCTTGAATCGATGTGTTTGAACTGGTGGTTGATTGGTTTTAAAGCAGCTTTATTCCCCTTCCCCTCTTCAACATTTATTTTACCTCCGTTTGTTTATAATTTACAGGTAGATTAGGTTTTTGGAAGAGTTGAGTTGAAAGTAACGTTGAAATTGAGAGATAAGATGAATATGATGAAGAAGCTGAATCGAAAATTCAGGGGTTTTAAGAAGCGTGATAACGTAATTGTTGGGTATGAGATGGAAAGTATTATTATGAATCAAAAATTTTTATCTTTATTCTATTCTAATTTAACGTAATGTTTGAAGGTAAAAATAGCTTATAGTAATTCATTCTCTATTTATCAGAAACTGGTTATTAGTTGAAAATTAAAGCTACAAATATGAAAAATAATTTTTTAAATCAATGGACTTTGTGAGATTCAAATTTGTTGGATTCTTGGAACACATTTAGTGATTTCTTTTAGCTGATGGTATATATTTAAAAAAAATAGGATTAATTAAGGATTTTGTCAATGAAAAGTAGCTTATGTTTAAAATTTTTTTTTAAAAAAGAAATAACGATTTTAAATATAAATCGTATTTATGATGTTGTTTCATAACCATGCTGAAAATGGGCACCATTTCCAATATTGCTTTTAGCATTTATAGAAATGAAATTTATTAATTTAGAGAATTGGAATTCTGGAATTGGCTTTAACATATGGTGATCATTTAAAACTTGATATATTGCAATCTGAATTTATGAACTTTTTTGTAATTTTCCACATAAATTTCGGAAATAAAATCAACCAATTTTTAGCTATTTTGCTAAAATAAAATCCTCAAATGGTAATTTTTTACTTCTATTCTTATTTCATATTTCAAAATTAAAAACATAAACATTTCAAAGATTTTTAACTTTATTTCAAGATTAAATATTAATATCATATATTTATCTAAAATATCTTTTTATATCATTCATTCTTTATTTTTTTTTTTTCTAAATAAATTATACACCCAATATAAAGTCTATTATTATATATTATTTATATATATTTATATTAATTATTTATTCTAACTACTTGTAAAAATTGTTTTTAATATTACATTTATATATATGTAATCATATATGATATATATATATGATAAAAATTACACCATTTCTCATTTGAATGATTAAATCTTTTTACTTTTCTTATGATTCATTTAAGAGAAATTTAAAGAGCAAAGGGAATCGAGAAAAATAATTTTTCAGGGTAAATTCTTTCTTTCTTTTTTCAACGATAATCTATTAATTTCTCTATAATGAATCAGTTTCAGAAGCTTATAATTATCGTTTTACGATCATGGTTCCTTTATGGATCATTAAATATTTTATTATATGAATTCAACTGCTTGTAATCCTTTCTTAAATCAGTCATTAATAATGTTTGTACTACAACGACGAGCACAAATATCTATCTTGCTTTATTAGCTTTTCTGATTATTGGAATCAATGATTGTAAATTTAACTTATAGAAAATGGAATTATATGCTGTAATTCCATGTTTATTTTAAATTATTATTTCAACATATTAATTATAATTCAAAGCCAATGTGATAATATGCGATACAAAAATATAAAGAAACTATTATTTATTTAACATTAGAATTATCAAACTCAATCAAGTTGATTGGTTTCAAACATTGTTTTTGTTTTTGTTATTACTAAATAATGTGCATAAGTTTTTGACAAAATTACTACTAATATTTATTCAAGTAGAAACAATTAATGATAAATGTATCAATTTTATAATATTTTTAATTACTTGTGTTTAATAAACATGAAATGTATTATTATGCACATTATAAATACCAACTTATAAATATGTATTTCTCAAAATAATTTATACGTCATTTATGTTATTTTGATTCCCAGAATATCATTTATATTAATCGAGTTCTTTATATACATATAAAGGATATATATTTATATTTATATTTTTGTCATTTCAGATGACATTTTCGATGAGACTGGAGAACAAGTGAAACCGATTTCCGGTTTACAACTCAAATGCCTTGGAGGTGGAAGAATAGAACATGATCCCGATAAAAAAACCATTAAAGTCTTTGGATATTCTCAGGTGAATTTTAAGGATTAACGAATCTCAATGAAATATTCCTATTTAAATATTTGATTGATTGATCAATCCTTTTGAAACTATAGAGATATATACAGAATGAATCTTTGAATAATTCATAGATACATTTGTTTTATGAAAAAAATGTTTCACATAGTTTTATGTTGCAAAAGGAAATATAATTTTATATTATTAATTTTTTTGCAAGAGGATATTTAAGAAGACATATAAAGATATTAAATTTATTCTTTTTAATAAAATGTGAAACTAAAAAGAAATTATTAAGTCTCTTGAGGTAAAAAGTTATTGATTTTTTGACTTTATAATTAATTAATTAATTTTATAATATTTTTATAGTCAACTTTGTAATTAATAAGAAGATATAGACAGATCTGAAACTTCCACAGGAATTGTTGATTGTTGAAGTTGTTTATTGAAACGTAAAATCCATTCAAAATGAAATTGAATTTAATTGAACGTGCCATTTTGAAAATCAAGTTCGACATATTATGTTCAATTTGCTTTAAAGAAAACGTTTCAAAAAATTAACAAATTATTAAAGAACGATTTTCTCTCCATATATATTTATATTCATCGGGACATCATGCTATTAACTTAATGCATGCTATGATTTCACTTTTAACACGATTTATATTGGCATGCATACGTAATATCTGTCGTCTACTTTTCTCTCGTTTGTTTAATTTCAATTAATTACAATTTCGAAAAGCAATGTCGTTGATTTATGATGGATGGAATTTTATCATTACACAAAGACTTTGATAATTAATTTTTAATTATACATCGAAATTTTCTATGGAGTTTCATTGTTAACATAATGAACGATTATTTTATTTTATCAATGTTTCGATAAGATTTTGATAAATCGAAAGAAATCCCATTCAAGTCAATCTTGAGTGAATGATTGAGATAAAATGAAAATAAAAATCGTGAGATAAAATCGGATTGAAATCGTGTTTGTGGGGCAAACTTGGCCTATCAATGATCGTCTATAAAACGAGGGTTCTCGATTTTAGGCGATTGTAATTATTCTACTTTCGAGACTGGAAGTAGAGACGCGATAAGATCAACGAAATTCTCATAAAATCTTATCGTATCGATACCAGTTAGAGATTACCACGATATTCCATGGATCGAACGAGATTTATTAGTAGAGGTTGTAAAAAAATGCTCTTTCTTCTGAATCTAAATGGATCTTGAGGGAAAGTAATTTTATGTTAATAATTCAAACTTTATTTACATTATTTTATTCTTTGATTTCAGAAAATTTTTTTAAAGAGAAAGTGACAAATTTTTAATTTCATGCTAAGTAAAAAAATATCATGGTGTCTGGATATTAACATAAAAGTTAAGGATGTTTGAAATATATTGGTATCTGTATTTTTTTTCTTTTATTGGAATTCATGAACCAGAATCAACAATTTGCAAGTTAATCTTTCTGTATATGTCTTGTGGACTTTATAAATTGAAAAGATATTTCTATAATAATAAGAGAAACGATTCGTTATAATTTAATTGATATTATTTGGTTTATTTTCAGGGTTTTGGGAAAGCAGATCACGAGGTATCCGTTAATATACTAAAAAAATATTATCCTGATTATTCGATTACATGGTCAGACGATGGATACTAATTGATAAGATGAAGAACGTTTCTTCATATTCAGCACAAGATGGGATATATTTGAATACATTAAATATGTGGTTTAATAAAGAGTTTCTTATATTGTTAAGTTGTGTATTTTTAAATATAAAAATTAGAAATCTGATCTAATACTATTTAAAATCATTTTGATTACATGTGACATAATATATGATTTATTCGTTTGAATATTGATAATATTAATTGTGTAAATATATAACAAGTTCTAACTAATTTAATTTATGTATTTAATTTTGTGTATTTAATTAAATCGATATAAGCATGGAAACTGTGTTTTGTTTTCAAATTTAAATGATTTATAATAAATACACTATAATATACAAAATGTAAAAGTACAAAAGTATATCTCTACACATGTAAAAAGATATATATATATAAAATATGTATAACATACAATAATACGAATTATTATCGAGACAAGATATAATATAATATGAAATAGATTCAATGTATTTTTCCATATTTTTGGATCTTTAATCATTTTAGTTTCATTTTCAATTAAATTTACTAATTCAGTCCAAAATAAGATTGCAATATTAAAAATGATTAGAATTGAAACTAAATTTCAATATATAAAATTACAAATGGAAATAAAAAGAGAAAAAATAAAACAAATATTATGTTACAGATTATTTTTTATATACTATGATATACTGAATTTTATACATCATTATATTTTTATATGACAAGACAAGGAGAGCAAATATTAAAAAAGGATAGAGATTGGGATTAAAATTTGAGAATCAGCGCCATCTCTTGAGTGGCGCAAATGAAACTAAAAAGATAAAGAGAGCAAATAATAAGACAAGGATAGAGATTTTAAAATAAGAATTGATCTTTGGCGCCATCTCTTGAGTATTTTTAAAAAGATATTTATATTCAAAAGATGATAATGGTTTGGATAATTTTTATATTAAATTAATTATAATAATCTATTCTTATTTCATATTTTTAATCGGAATATTTTTATGACTTTGATTAATAAAAATTTACAAATAAACAATTGAAATATAATATATTATGCTTCAATTTTCGCGCGATTGAAATGAATAGAGAACCATATTGCTGTAGCCAATCAGAAAGTCGCTAAGATGTAGTAGCGAAACGAATCAGCGCGCATCATAGTGCGCATGAGTCTACAGTTGAAAAGCGTGGTGACAGGTCGTGTTTCGCCGGCAGAGGTACGTAATTGCGTTCAATTTTTATTAATACACTATTATATTGCGATTATTACGTTTAATTATATATTATTAAGCTATATCTAATCAATATGTGTTCGTTTAATCATTATTATACCAGAATTGAATATCTTTGTGCAGATTATCGTTTGATTGAAGCTTCGATGGCGGGATGGCTTTGAAAGTTTTTGCACACATCATCAAAATTAAGAAATAATCCAACAATTTTCATACAAATATAGTAAGATTTTATTTATTTTATTAGCTATCATATAGTTATCATAAATTTCTTTAGTCTTTTTATTCACAAAGGTGGAAATAGGTAGTTCGTATAATCTATTCACACATACATATTCCATACACATATATATCTCCTATATATTTATTTCCTAAATACGTCTATTCGTCGTACGTTCAACTCGTGTGTTATTTCTGTATTTGTTTTGATTTTACGGTTAGTGCCTCAAGGCTGAAAACATTTCTTATTCAGCCTTTCCAGGAAATTGACGGTCACGGTCATTAATGCCACGCTCGACACGTTTCGACTTGTGTATATCGAATTGTGTATATCCCCTCTCTATTTGTAACTCGATACGTCGGTGTCATTTTATTGTCGAAATTCGTAACGATTAGACGCTTTGTATGTACTGCGTAATATAACTTCTATAATACTTATTTAGTAGTTAGTCTTATTTTTTATGCTATTATTATTTTATTATTATGTATTTGTTTAATTATTTATTAAATATTATTATAATTGTTTAAGAAATATTTTTTTCGTATATTTAATCATTAGTTACTTTATGATGTATAATATCAATTATTTAGTATTATGAGCTTTAAAAATAAGATTTCAGCTATTAGATTATTATTTTATTTTACGATATTATACATTTATTTTAAAGATTTGATTTTTTTGTGCAGATAAATAGCTGATTGCTGTAATTAGTTTAGGCGGGAAAAAGGATTTCAATATGGACGCCATGATGATAGTTTACGAAAGAAAAATAAATTCTCTCAAAGAAAGGCATATGTAAGTAGTTTTATGATTTCTTTTTATTAAATTATAAGTTATATAATTTTCATTTATAATTTGCTATGTATTACTTGTAAATTATCTTAAAAATTTTTTGAATATTTTTAACACGATGTGAATAAAATATTATTAATTCTAATAATAAAAATTTATAATATAATTTCATTAAAAATAACAAATATTCGATAGGAAAATAAAATAAAATATGAAAATATATTTCGTAGTGATAGGTAATATTTTCGTTTTAGTTTCTAAAATTAGGAAGTTTTTATTTTTTACAAATTTTTATTTTTTAATTTTATACGAGTATTTAGATCATACCTTGTTAGATGGCGTAAGATGTTTTTTAAGGTTGAGAACAAGTGACACAAAATTCCATTAGATGTCAGGACTATTCTATTTTTCGTCTCGATTCTTTTTCCATTTGTGGTAATAATAGAAATAGTAATTATCGCTTTTTTTAATGAAACAAATAATCAGATTCAGATTCGCGATTCGAATTATATTATCCGTTGAATAATTGCAATGTAGATAATAATTATTAATAATTATTAAAATTAGATCTTATAAAAAGTTATTAAAAACGTCTTTATATTTGACTTTTTCTTTTTGTATATATATATATATATACATATACAAAAACACACAGATACACACACACACACACACACACGAATAAGTTAAATATAAAGACATTTTTAATAACTTTTATATATATATAATGAATTCACTTGGAATTTTTAACTAAGTGAATTCATTAATCTTTATATTTTGAATGTCGAGAAATAATTAAAAAGCAGTATTGGTATTATAACATCATTTTTATTAGATTTAAATTGAAATTGGTTATAAATTATGGTGATGAATACTAGGACTAGGACAAATGGTTCTCGCTGCTCTGCTCTGTATACTCAATTTTTATATTGCGTATAGATGGTGAAGGATAAACATGATCATCTGTAATTCTTTCCTGTTTTTTTTTTCTTTCAAGATACGCACATGCATATTACGCGTGTTATCTTACCGTTTTCTTCATTCACATCTTTTTTTTTATTTTGTTAAATGCATGTGCGTCTCATTTTCATTTTCCCATTTTTTTTTTCTGTGTATTTCGTAACACAATTGTAATAATGCCTGCTTGATAGATACACCAAATTCTAGTATATTCATATACATAAGAAATGCAGTACGAGAGATATTTTTCATTTATGATTCGAAAAACATAATATTAGAAATCCTTACGCATATTTACGTAGATTTACATAGATTTTATATAAAAATCAGCATTATTTAATAAGGATGTCCCGTAAAAAATAAAATAAATAAAAAAATCGAAAAGTTATATTCAAATTATCGCGGCAAATTGATATTGCTGCTCGTACATATGCGCACATGCACTGCGCAAGTACGTGTCACGTGATCAATCGTTTAGTTGTGTAAAACGAAATGCACAAAATCTTCATTCACTGCATTTCTTATACTTTTGAATCACTCGAGTTTGACGTATCATTTAAATCGGTAATGCTACGGACAAGAAACAAATAAATTCTGTGGACAGTGCTCCCCAATGGTACCTTCAATCTCATAATATATTTACGAATCGAAAGACGCAATCGAAAAAGGATTTATCCCTTCTCTAATTGTAAGTTGCCAGCAACTCTTTAATACCAGCGCTAGAGCTCTGCCCACGGTACAACATCCGTGATAGTTCTAAAAAGTAGCCCATTTCGAGCAATTTCAAAGACTCAACCGGTTTCTTGTAAACGCTCGAAACGTTTTAGTAGTCAGTTTAAAGAAATAAAAATCCTTTTAATCCTGACTGAAAACACAAAATTGTTTCGGGCGAGACACGGTCAATAAAGAAACGCGACGTTATCGTTGATAATTCGTCTGTCTCGCGATGCGGCTCGAGAAATAATACAATGATCTCACTTTAATTTAATTATTCTTTATTATATATATTCGCTTCAAAGAATAAAGTGATGGGTAATTGGGTGGTAGTAACTTTATTTAAATAAGTGAATAATTTAAAAAAAAAAAAGAAAAAAAGAAATTATTGCTAGAAATTCGCAAGTGTAATATTTTAATTCGGAATAAAAGTAAATGCATCGCGAAGCAGAAGAATAACAATAAAATACAATAAAATCCGTAAACGCGCATAAACGCTTCGTAAAAAAAAATCAACGAAGAGTCTCTCTACCCCGAATCGCTATCGTTTACTGACTCTGCGTCGCCGACATGGCAGTGATTACAGCGATAGATCGAAAGTCGATTATTTTGCGACTATACGAGCTCAAGCTTAGCGCGTATCTCGCGGACGTTGTTTCACGCCACGAGAGACATTCCAACTAGTAATTGAGACTAATGAACCGTTCTCCTCGACACTCAACGTCGACTGATTAAACGCGAACTCGATTCTCGAATGAAGAGAATCGAACCGCTTTAACAGTCACGTTCCGCCACAAAGATCGTTTCCGATTTATTCGTTCCAATTCCAGCGCGATAGAGATAGTAGCATTCAATTGGTCGAATCGAAACGAACGATACATCGAAATCGAATTGCGTGGCCTACGCTCGAATTGGAACGCGGTTTCACTTACACGTGTGCTATCTATTTTACTCAAAGCGAATTTATCGAAGAAACATTTGCGCCACCCGGTTCACGTGTCGTTTTTCATTTTACACGATTCCCCTTTTAAGCTTAACTGGTACGCTTAACTCGAAATTTCCCTCCCGAATCGTGGTCACAGATTGTGAATCGAGATTTGACAGGCACCCGGTACGCGTTTCCTCGCATAGCTGGACAGTGTGCACAGAAAATGAAACGAACACGACGTGAACAAAGAGCACAAGAACGAAGACTTGAAACACGTCATATTTCGATCGAAATATAATTCGCATATAATCGCGGCTCGCGTGTATACATATAAAGAAATCATTGCATCATTGCAAAAGTCGCCATTGCGCCTAGTCGCATTTATCTTTATCGACTGAAGTTGGCTGCTCTCGCCAAGATCGATTCCTCGCCGGATTTCGATTTGTTAGACGTATATCGATATCGTACACGCATTTCGAACACGATTCACTTCGCATCGATTTTTCTTATTGCAAAGTTAAAACGCTTATATATATTTTAATCGTTTATTCATTCTTTGTCTCGAACGAATCAATCGAGTGCGTTGCAAATGGCGCCCAACAAACGTGGAATTACATTTTCATCGCAATAACGGCTTTTGCAATTTTACAATTTTTCTTTTCTCAGAAGATAATAATACCGCATCCCCGTATCGGTGTACATCCGATATACATGTGTATCGTGTATTTATACATATACATATACATATACATATATATATATATATCTATATATATATGTATATATGTGTGTGTATCACATTGCTATTCAACAATTTGCACAGCACAGCCAGCGACGCCATCTATTTATATACATTCTTGTCCATATTTTGATCCGGCACCACATTGTCGATAATTAATTTTTTTTTTTTTCTTTTCTTTTTTCTAACACCACTTTTTAACA
>NW_006263634.1:56445-59398 GCF_000469605.1 Apis dorsata | reverse complement strand
TCTCTCTCTCTCTCTCTCTCTCTCTCTCTCTCTCTCTCTCTTTCTCTCTTTCTCTCTTTCGATCAACAACTTTCTCGCTTATTCTTTTTTGTCTTCACCCTTTCCTTAACGATTATTATAATAAATTACAAAGCGAACATCTCGAGTATGCAACAGCGCGTTTTAGTCACTAATAAATGTTATGATGGCCGTGCACAATCTGAGCTTGTATAATTATTATACAATGCAACAGTAACAAACGAATAGCTCTTTAAAAATCCGAACTTTAACAAATTTTCTCTATAAAATTTTCCTCTCGAAACAATTTCTCTCTTTCTCTCTATATATCTATCTCTCTTTCTCTCTCTCTCTTTTTTTTCTTTTTATTTTGTTATTAAAAATGACCATTGCACGACGATGGCCATCATTGGATTCGCGAAGGGAATCCTCAACAATATAATCATTCGACGACGAATAAATAAAAAAATTGTTGTCCAATTATTATTATATCTATACAACAATTTATTTAAATTATTTCAATTAATAATTATTTGTACAAGATCAAATTGTGCTCGGTAGAATGGTAACATTTGCTTTGAGCAAAAGGCCGTTCGCGTTCTTGAATTTGAACCAGATATTCGTTTCTTGCTCGAATCGCAATTTCTCTCGATTATTTGTTGTAAATTCAAGAAAGCGTACGAACGTTTTCAAAGTTTTTCGAAGCTGCACAGTCTCGTCGTAATATCAACTGTGCTTGAAGAGCATCGGTAACATTCAGGGGGGGCCCAAGTTCGCTACAAGTTTCTTCTAAGCACGTGCGAGCGTTTTCGCACATTCGCAGCCTTCGTTTTGTCAAATCGATTCAACACAACGATTTCAAATATTATTGGTCAGATTCGATTTTTCTCCAATAAATTTATGATATTACAAAAAATAAATTCGAACGGGAAATTAAAAATTAAATAAAGCGAATATTCTAATAATACGGGGGGAACAATTGAAAAAAAGTATCTCTTATAATTTTTTTTTTACATTTCTTTACATCGATGAAAGAATTCTTAAATTAATACAAGATCGATCGAGACGAAACGGACTGAACTAAAAATATAAAACGAACGTGTTTCTATTTATACCTATATATATATATATCGTAAAAAAAAAAGAAAATAATTAAAATCCATTGATGAATTAGTCGAAAAGAATTAAAACTAGATTTATTTACAAATTAAATAAATCGAGAAACCTTTGTATCTACATAACAAGCTTCAAAGAAAGATTCGATTAACATTAACCAATTATCACAAATGAAGTTGATGTTGAAGATTGCCCGCGATAAGTGTTTTCTGCGATGCGCAACGTCAAAAAAAAAAAAAAAAGAAAGAAAGAAATCTTGCAAAAATAGTTACTCGATTTACTTAAGGAGGAGAAAGACAGAGAATGTAGGAAGAAATTCTAATCGAAATCGATTTATTCGATTCAACTGTCGATGTATCGCATACGCTCGCACGCGCATCAACTCTCACCGAGCGCACACGCACACGCACACGCCTCGAAATAACGGGTGAGGGGGGGAAAGGGGGAATATGAAGGGCGATAACATCGATAACAGGATATTCGGTGCTTCTTCTCACGCCCTCAATGGGCATCGATAATCTAGATCGAAGTCTCCATTATTATATTAAACTCTCGCAAAACTTTACCTTCAAGGGAACAATTTTCTTCTTAATCGATTCCTCGAAATTTCGAATTTTTTTTTTTTTTTTTTTTCAATCGATTTAATTTAGAGGAGACGTTCGTAAAATCGAGGATTTTTTTCGTTTATCAAAGATGGCGCCACGCGTGACACGCGTAAGGAGTAATCTTCGTCGTAAGGGAAGAAGAGATATTTATAAATCGAAAGGAGACGTTGATTTTATTTCTTCTCCCCGAAAGATCAAGAGAATCAATCGTGCAAAGATCCCTTCCACGATTCTTGAAATCCTTCTAGAAAAATGAAAAACAGGTGGAAGAAATCGTTATACGTATGTTCAACGCCCGCCACACGGTCGGCCATCTTGAATAAGGGGACGAAACAAT
The DNA here is from genome assembly GCF_000469605.1 of Apis dorsata. Lineage (NCBI taxonomy): Eukaryota > Metazoa > Arthropoda > Insecta > Hymenoptera > Apidae > Apis > Apis dorsata. Next base: position 57,343 of record NW_006263634.1, on the reverse strand, counting down.
GTCAATTCTCCGAACCGATTTTACGATCGTTCGATTCGCAAGAAATAGAAAGTTTTTTTTAAAATATCCATTCTCGAATCTTTCTTTCTTCAATTGAGATCAATCTTCGGCAACTATAGAAGAAATCGGATCTGCGACGAAGAAACGGATATGAAGGAAGAAAGAAGGCGATTTCTTTTTACGATATTAGAAATTTCCAAGAGAATAATAATAGGATCGAGAGAAATATTGATGAAATTCGTGAAGAAGAGAAGGAAGGAAAGAAAAAAAAAAAAGGAAATGACGAGCAAGAGATAAGAAAAACGGAAGAAACCGGCGTTAAACGATGATAATGACGTTGATCTCGCGACGATGAGGATCGATAAAGGACCGTGAGAACGACGATGCTGACGATAATAATATTATTAATAATAATGCGATATGATATAATATAATAATTATAATAATAATATTAATAATTAATAATAATAGTTCTTATAATCTATTACCAATTACGATTATTTAACGATTATCCGTAAAATCAAAATGTGTAACTCTTTCTCTCTTTTTCACTCACTCATTCACTCACTCATTCACTGTCTCTCTCTTTCCATATATATGTATATATATAACGATTTTTAATTTCTTTCTAAAATTGAGGCGCGGAGGGGGGTGGAAGGAATATTATAGGTGTAGGTCTATCCTTTGATCGGGATAACAGGTATAATACTATCAATTAATTAATATCATCTCATAATAATAGTAATAATAATAATAATAATAATAAAAATAATAATTGTAATAATGATAGGTATAATGGTGTTAGTATACATATATACTACATATATAGTAATATATATGTGTATATCCCTTATGATTTCATGATGCTATGTACAATTCGCAGTCTGGAAATATTTTT
>NW_006263634.1:56001-56402 GCF_000469605.1 Apis dorsata | reverse complement strand
TTTTTTTTTTTTTTTTTTTTTTTTTTTTTTTTTCTACGAAGATTGATAGATCGAATGGATGACGATGCAACAGAGTGAGTATGTCTATGCGATATACATATATGTATAATATGTACATGCGTGCATGGATGTACTGCTCTAAAGTACGAGTGATAATCAATGTGCGAACGATTGACATTACAGCGCGTGTTCGTGTGCTCTTCATTCATATGTGTGTGTATATATAGGGTATATACATATACAAACATATGTATATACTTATATATACGGATATAATATGCGTATATGTATATATATATATAAAGTTATATAGTATAACTTCTTTTTTATTTCATGATTGATTTTTTTCTTTCTTTCTCTTCTTCTTTAGCACACATTCATACTCGATTATTATTTGTAAT
>NW_006263634.1:54601-55937 GCF_000469605.1 Apis dorsata | reverse complement strand
TTTTTTTTTTTTTTTTTTTTTTTTTTTTTTTTCTTTGCTTTTATAATAATAATTTGGGGATCCACGGCGGCATTAATTAGTGGAACACTTTTGGCATTTTTTATTTTTTTTTATTTTTTGTTAGTCCCACTGAGGTGCTCCTCCTCTCTTTCTCATACACACACACACACATACACATACACTCTTTTCACTCATAAATAGTTCAATTTCTTCTCTTCGATAAGAAACGCATCCTCTTTCTCTCTCCTCCCCTTCTCCAATGGCATTCCTCCTGTGTATTTGTACGTGTATTTTATCCCTCTCCTTTCCTGTTGCTGCTGTCACTGGCATATTGTACGCGCGAATGATATTCGTCGATTCATAGACGCATCTTCTCTCTAGTTTTTCTCTCTATTTTTTTTTTTTTTAATTTCTCCCTCCTTTCTTTTCCTTCCTTTCCTTTGTTTGTCGAGATCCTCGTGTCGTACACGAGCAATAGAAGTGTTTCTAAAAAGTTAAAAAACGTCGATCAGAGGTAGGTGCATCGAAGCAGGGGGTTGAAACAACGATTCCGTTCGTCTAAACGCTCGACTCGAAGGATAATATATTATATGAGGACACGTTATTTATTATAACACGTGCCTTCTTCTTAATTCACACTTAAAGCACTACGTTACACTGTCTCTAATTACATCCTCCACGTGTGCCTCTTTCTCTTTAATCCAAATAAATCCCTTCTTTTCTTTTTTTTTTTCTGGAAACACACGTTTAAAAAGTTTAGAAAGTTTCCAAATTTAAAATTTGAAAGAAATTCGAATATCGAATCCGTGTGACAAACCATTCCCTACAAATAAACATCTCGCTCCAGACGACCCTGAAACGCTTTCAATCCTTCCTTCTCGCCGTTTCACCCTCCACTCGTCAGTCTCTTCATCTTCTTTCTTTATTTTCTTTTTTTCGAGTTCTCCCTTCTATCCTTTCCTTCCTTACTCTCCGAATCTACACCTTCCCTCCGGCTCGCTCCCCTCTCTCGTGTGTATGTACGCCTCGTAAATACATGTATACGCGTGTAAAACGTGCCTGTGCGTGTGGAGTATACACGCATTATTCGCATCCCTTGAACTCGACTTGGCACAAACAACAGAGTCTTTGTAAAAAAAAGGCACTATTTTTGTAAAGCGAAACATTCACGCGTTATATCACGTCTCGTCGCCCTCAACATCTCCATCCTCGTCCCCTCCTTCCCACCCCTCCCTCCACCCCCTGTTTTTTCTTCCGTGAGACGCGTGGAAAAGGGGAGACGCCGCCTCTCTGTTGCGAAATCAGCTCGAGGATACGTTGGATATATTATCCTCCT
>NW_006263634.1:48806-54555 GCF_000469605.1 Apis dorsata | reverse complement strand
TTCGTTTTAATATTTTTCTTCCCTATTATTCCCTTGGTATTTTTCTTTTTCTNTTTTTTTTTTTTCTGGTAGATATATCTTGTGCGTGCTCTTCGTCGATTTGTGAGGAATTATTGGAATATAGAAGAATACAATGAGAATTAGTATAGATCTGAGTTGGAGATGAAATTTTCTTCATCTTCAATTGGCGTTGATTAATTTTTGGTATCGAAATGAACGATAGTAAAATAATCTCTCGAAAGTATTCTTCTTCGTATCCTCGACGAATGGATGAAAAGTTAATTTCGCGATCTATATATAAATCCTCCCCTTTTCGAAATTCCTCTACCTTCGCGTCCATTATCGTCATTGACTCGTTGATTTCGAAGACGAAGTCCAGGGCTAGGAGAAACGTGAAAAATATCGTCGGGAGAGAGTTTGGCTGTATTAATTCTATTACGAACCCCTCGAGGGGGTTAATTATTCCACCCTTTCTCGATTAAAATATCCTCTCCGGTATTTCCAATTTTTCTTTTCTTTCCTCTTTTTTTTTTTTTTTTTTTTCAAATTTCCATCCTTTAAAAGTCGAGAAAGTCAGTCGTCTCATAAATATAGATTCGTGTAGATTTTCTTCGACTCTGTTGCGTCGTTCGACAAGAAGGACGTGAACGAACGAGATTTCGTAATGTAAGTTATTTTCGAAATCCTGATGGATGGAATATTTTAACGAAAGGGGAGGGCAAGTGTCATCGGGACATATTCAAGATAATTACACGATTAGTGCAAAGGGTGCGAGATTCTAAATACGAAAAAAACCTCCCTCCCCGCGTCCCTCGTAGGCGGATGTTGGTGGTTGGTTCACACATTCAACACGTAGTATAAAAAACAGTTTTTCTCTCAGTCTTATTGTAGTTCTTTTTTTTTTTCTTTTTTTTTTTTTTTTCTTTCTTTCTTTAGTGCAAAAAGCATTAGCGCGTGTATAATTCCTCGAACCCCGAGGATCGCGAATGAATCGAACTAGACGTGTAGATCGTCTAACGAGTTGTTACGAGAATACGAGAAATTTTGTTTCGTTCGAACTCGAAGATCGGTTTATCGTTTCCTACTTGTTCCAAAGATGTATAGATATTATAAAAAGTGTTGTCCGCCCTCTTCTTCCCTCTTCGAAATTCAAAATGGATTATAAATATTACAAGGAATGTGAGTGTAAGTATCAAGAATTTCGTTCTCGATGATTCTGAAAGACTAATTTGTATATCTCTTTCGACACGACAGTTTTTTTTATTATTCACAGTCTAGGAAAATCGTGGAAAAAACGACGATTCGCGGGAGAATTATTTTCGGTTTTAATTATTTACAAAAAGACACCATCTTTTCGATTTTTTTTAAAAAGATTCTCGTTCTTGTGAATAGCGAGGTGATTTCACTCGTTCGTTATCAAACAACAAAATCGAACAAACAATTCATCGCCACGGATAATTAACAATCTTGAATCAACTAATTGATATTTGGATGAATTTTCCTTTGATGTCTAATCCGTGGTTTAAATTAATTAGAATCAATATTAATGGATATTAAATACCAAAGATCCAGGCTTAAGACTCTTTTTAAGTAACAAGTAAAATCTTCGCGATATTCTTTAACGAGGAAACTCACGAGAACGGTGTCTTTTTCCAAACGTATATTTCCACGTCGATCGTCGAAGCGTTTAACAACTATTTTGCTTTTCCATCGCAAAAAGGGGTTACTTTGTAAACGTATACAAATTTCGGGACGCTGTATATCTATGTATGTGTGTGTGTGCTTATATATATATATATATAATACGAGTATCAAAATTTCGAAAACACCTCCCTCTCGTCTGTATCCCCTCCCCTATCTTATTCACGCCGGAATCGAAGGCGAAAGAAAGAAAAAACAGGAACGGTAGAAAGTTTACCGTACACTCTCCATCTTATTCCTCTTTCTTCGCCCACATTCGAGGCCGCGATCTCTCCACGTCCTAGAATAACCCGTCCGCGAAAGAGTCGTTTTACTACTGACCGAAGTAGAGAAAGCAGTGTCGGTACGGACGATCGAGTAAACGGTCAAATGGAACGGAATAGAAAAGAACGTTTGTTCCATTGGGCGAGAAAGGAAATCATCTTCTCTCCGGGGAAAAGGTTTTTCTTTTCTCTTCAAACAGGCGGAAGAGAAAACGGCGTGTTCCGTTTTATTCGCTGGCTCGCTCGCTCGCTCGCTCGCTCGGTAACAATGGCGAGTAAAAAGTCGGGGACGATTCACGAGGATGCGAGGGAAAAAGTGTTTTTCTTGCGACAAACGTTGTTTGAATTTTCCCTCCAAGATTTTTTTTTTTTTTTCTTTGCCTTAGTTTCCTTCTTTCCAACGTTTCTCATTCGATTGCTCGAGTGACGAGCGATTTATATATATATATGTATATATCTTCTTGAAGAATAAAGACGCGCGCGAAAAATGAACGCAGAAGTCGTTGTAACGGAGAATTATTGTTACATAATTTATTGCATCATTTTGATATTCATATCGATTTAATGTAGATATATCTAGAAAGACGTTTTATTACAAAAAATTACATTAGATTCTCTGAATCGAGAGAAATACAATTTTCCAACAATTTGTATCTTGATTCTACAAGATTGTATTGGAGTGTATCATTGCTCGCTTACGTGCACGATGATATCGAGATATATTTTTCTTTTTTTTCTTTCATCTATCTCAAATAATTGAAAAAATAAATCTCAGAAAGAGATTCTTTTTCCCTCGAAAAGGTCTCTCTCCCTTTAGAAAAGATTAACTAACCGGATACAAAGTGATGGAAGAAATTTGAAGATAAATTCTCGGTCGGTAAAAACGAACAATGATAAAAAGCGTTGGGAAAGAAGAAAACCGTGGGTGCGATCGCGCGCAAAAAAAAAAAAAAACAGCGAATCGTTTCTATAAAATCGTGAACGACTTTCGAACGTCGAACGGATCCTTCCACTCTTTTCCTAACCGGTGTGCGCGCTCTTCCTTTCTCTCTTTTTCCTCGCACTCTCTCCACAGCTTTCTCGACACTTTTACGTTACTTCATTCTCTCCCCCTCTTTCACTCTCATTCTCCCCNCCTTTGTCGGTCCAACACCGAAACCAACTTGAACACTTGGTGGATATATTGCGTTTGTGCGTGCGCCGGACGAATCCCATCGCGCGACCCTCGAGAGATCGTTCGATCTTCGCCACTTTTCCCTTGCTCTCCGACACTCTCTTTCGATTCATTTGTTCCACAAATTTGTTCTATTCTAATTTCTCACGATTGGACACAGTTTCTTCACGATGTGGCGGGATCGAGCGAGGATATGCAAGATCGTTGGTCGCGCGATGGCATCCCAAAATTCGTTCCAATTCGGATGGGAAAGGTAAAATGACACGCGTGCAAACGGTTCGCCGAGTCGTCCGGTTCGTCGCACATAATCGAAACGTAACTCGTTTGGCCGATTAAGAAAGACACACAAGCGTTTCCATCGATCCTCACCGATCCACGTGTCATCAGCCATCCTAACTATATTTTTTCAATTGTCCTATTATTTAACGAACACTGGCTCTCCACCGATTTCTATAGGTACTCTCTATTGTGTGTGTGTATATGTGTGTGTGTGTATATGAATTTGAGTGTTTGTTCGTGGGGAGGAAAAGATTTTCAATCTCGACTCATCTCGTTTTTTCCTTTGAACTACAGAGTTGCGATTATAATTCTCTCTCTCTTCCTTTTCTTTTTTTTTCAAACATGGTGTCGATTTTGTTGGATCGTTTTGTAAAAAAAAAAAAAAATCTCTCAATGGAAATCATATCGTGGTTTTTATTTTCTATCGTATCGTTTTCTTTTTTTTTTTTTTTCTCCCCATCCTGTCGGTGCATGAATAAAATTAAAGGAAAAAAAAAAAAAAAAAAAAAAAGAGAAAAGAAAAACGTCGTGTGCCTCCTCGTTCAGTCCGTGGTTCGTATGTACATACGATAATAATAATTAGAATAATAATAAAAATAATAATTACGATAGTTATAATAATAAAAATAATATTAATAATAGTAATAATGATAATAATAATTATTATAGTTTATATATATATAATATAATTTTCGTATGTATGTATATATATATATAGAATTTCTATGTACACAAAGTAGCCAATGAATTTGTTACACCGCTCGATTAAATGTCTCAATTGGATCCCCATAACGTGTCAAGCTTTTTTTTTTTTTTTTTTTAAAAAAAGAAAAACATCACATAGATCTACGCCAGATACCAACAACATTCTTAATATCGATTTAAAGAGTCCCGGATCTTTCATAAGTATAAACCACTTTAAGAATTTTTTCCGTATATAACCGTACGTTTATTTTTTTTTCTTCTTCTTTTTCTTTATTTCAAACTATTTTTATTCGTTAATATTCGCCTAATATATATATATACACGGCACGCGTGTAACGCAAACAATTAACCGCTATAAAACTTCTGATTTCTCTTCCCCTCCTTAAAATTCATCACAAATTCATCCAAATTCTTTAAAAATCTTTCCCAAAAAAAAATTTTTTTTCTTTTTTCCCCCCATTCTCGCTATGCACACGTGTGCTCCTCCTGCTTTTCGTCACACTTCTTCCCCCCTCTTCGTTTTTTTTATCGCTTTCCTCTTTCTACAAATCGATCGAAAATTGGCAGCCTATGTTTATATATGTATGTATGTATATGTATATATGCGTATATGAACGGTCGTCTCTGTCTTTCTCTCTCTTTCTCACGTACACACACTCTCTCTCTATCTCTATCTCGCTCGCTCGCTCGTTCGATATAATCCCTCAACGCTGTTTTTACAGCGTCCAATAATAAAAAGTACTAAGTGGTAGAAGATGTAATTATCATAATCCATAGAATTAGCAGCAGCTCGTCCACCTTACCATCTAGGGGCGAGATATTATCGTCTTGGTAGCAAGGTAGAAATCATGTTTCAGTGGTAATAAAAAGTAGAAAGTAAAACGTGGATAGTCGCTAAGAACGATTAAAAAAAAGTTTTCTTCTTATTTTCCTATTATTCTTCTCCCCCCCTCCCCCCCTTTTCTCCCCCCTTTCATTCCTTTTCACGCCTTCGAAGCGTTTGCACACTGAAGGCTGAAGTGAATTCGACACAGTATATAGAGATTTTCATTTCTCTCCTCACTCCTTCTCACTTTTTCCTTTATTTTATCTTTATCTTCTCATCTTCTCGTCTTCTTCGGTTCAGAGTAGTATCGTACGTGGTAAGAAAAGATTCGTCGTCGTAAAAAATGCGTCTCGATCTGTGTTCGCGATCTCTTTCGGTCGATTTTTTTTTTTTCGATTCTTCCAAAAAACGAGAAAATTAAAAAAAAAAAAAAAAGAGAAAAAGAACAAAGAAACAACTTCTCTCTCTCTCTCTCTCTCTCTCTCGTCATTTCCACACATCGCTCGATCATCCCATTCACTCGAGAGTATCATCATGTACACGTGCACACTTTAAAACACAAAATACACGCGTATCTTTGCTCTATCGTATTATATACCCTTGTTTCCGCGAGAAAAATTAAAAAGAAAAGAGTCTCCCTCCTCATTCACTCATTCGTCCATGCATTCTCCCATGCCATCTATGTTCATCTTACTCCACGCGACAGAGTGATATATATATATATATCTCTATCTATTTATCTATCTATCTATATATATATATATATATATATAAAATCTCTACGTGTACAATCTTATGTAT
>NW_006263634.1:45667-48673 GCF_000469605.1 Apis dorsata | reverse complement strand
CTCGCTCCTTGTCAACCCCTTCGGCTCGTTTATAACCCCTCATTTCGCTTAGGTCGCTGATTTCTTTTCTTTTCTTTTCTTTTCTTTTCTTTTCTTTTCTTTTCTTTCCCTGTCTGTCTGAGGTATATATATTCTATATTTCTGCGTGTATGATGCGGTGTACAATTATATAATAAAAAATAGTAGTAGTCCTAGCTCGATAATTAAGNCCCCTCTTCACTCGTGCATGCGGATATAAATAGAATAGCGACTCCGTTTTTCAAACGATCATCCTTGAAATCACCCTCAACTTGGGATTCGATGATATTCATCTCACCCTCATTCTCGAGTCGTGAATGATCAAAAAAAAGAAAGAAAAAAAAAGTGCTTCGAGTAACGTTTATTAGAATTATCTTTTCATTACCACCCCCGAATTCCGCGTGTCAATCCTGGAAAAATAAATATCTCGGTCTCGAGTTTTCTCTCTCTCTCTCTCTCTCCCTCTCTCTCTCTCTCTCTGTCTATATATATATATATCTCGATCGATGCACACGAAACGAAGGGTGAAACGGAAGCTCGACGACGAAATCACGACGTTGACGAGGTTCCCGTTAGCGCGGCGAGGCCGTGACGACGTCCGTCGATCGCGGCCGATCCACCAGTATCGTACGGTGGATCGTGGCGGCAGTGGAAAGGCGGTTCTCATCGCGCGCCGTTTCACTTGGGCACGCGATAGTAGCGCAACACCAGGTAGCCCAGGGTGCGGAATATGACGAGGAACGCCAGGAGGACGGCCGTGTTCGCCCACAGTGGAAGACCGGAACCCCTTGCGCCGCCCTGGCTCTCGAGGATCGCCGAAACAGGTATCGTCGTGGCGTTCCTGCATTCCTGGAACTTGCTTGGCTGCGAGCATCTGCGGGAATTATCACAAGGAGGACGTTGCCGTGTCGATAAGTTAGGAAATCGAAAATTTCTAAAAAATTCGCGACGCGATTTCTTGAAATCGTACACAGTTAGTCTTGAAAGTTAGGGTTAGGATCGAAAATTTCTAAAAAAATCGACGCGATTTCTTGAAATCGTACACAGTTAGTCTTGAAAGTTAGGGTTAGGATCGAATTGGGGAGGGAAAGTTTTTATCAAAAAATTCACAATGTGGTGTAGATTATTAAGCTTACGTGATCGGTTCGCCAACGCCGAATTCCAGGATTTGCATGTTCTGATAGGCGTAGTGCACCATACTCGCGTATCTTGCCCATGCCAACCACGGTGGGACAGCCGTCGCCAAATAACCGCCGAGCAATTGCGTGGCGAGCGTGTAAAGCGCGGACGCGGTTATGCTAACCTGCAGATCCAAACAGCATGCCCCAACGAAGAATCCCACGCTCTGCAACAAAAACAGACCGTTTTCGATTTGATTTTCTGACGATGATAATCAATTAATCGAGTTACATTCGAGACAATCGTTATTATTTTGCCAATCGAAGAAAATGAATATTGGAATCGTAGAACTTTGAATTTCGTTTCGCCATAATTGCATAAATTGTATAAATCGACGAGGATAGTTCTTCGATTAAATATTCGATGATATATCATTGGATAATAATATAGCGAAAGGTAGACGGAGGGAAGGTTGTTGTTCTCTTGTGTCATTTAAATTTGGTCGCGGTTGAACTTTAATCGGAAATCGACTCGATTTCGCGGCATTAAACACGGTCACGCGTTGTGAAACGCGCGAGTTACTCATTTCCGTCAATAGGTAGGTGGTTTTGAAAGTAAATCGTGGCCGCCTTTCATGTCACAACGCGACATGATTATAATACCGTGGCCCGTGGGTGGACAGTGTCGAGGGTTGGGTCGATCGTCGGAAACCGCGAAATTCCTGTTCCGTTTCCCTAAAGAAATTCGTCGCGATCGCGACACTCTTATTTCCAATTTTTAATTTCAGAAATTGAATTCAGATTTGTCTTAAGAGGAATTTATTCAATTAAATATCAATTATTTATATAATAAAGATCGATTAAATATAAATTGGCACGATAACAACTTCGTTTGTTTAACTGTAATTCTTTTATTATTAAATCAATCGAGAACTCGAACGCTTCTCGGCAAGAGGCGCGGCATATTACTTCATTGATTAATTTTCGAAATAAAAAAGAAGGGAGAGGGATCACCGTGCGCGTTTCAATCAGCGGAACCAGTTTATACCTTACAACCAAAAAAAAAAAAAAAAAAAAAAAAGAAAAGAAAAGAAAAGAAACCGCTCAAACGAAAAGAAATCTCGCGGATGGATGTCCTTGGAACCGAACCATTCTTTCGTTCGATCTTACCGACCGATCGAAAGGTAACTAGGGAGGAGGGGTGTACCTGTGCGACGATGGTGTTGAGTAAGAGAAACGCCAGCAGGGTGACAAAAACTGCCGGACTGTGGAAGCCCAACATCGGGTAACTGATGATATGGTAGACAGCGGGCAACGTGATCGTAAGCGGCAACTCGCCGACCATTTTCGCCAAGTAATAGGCCGAGAGCCGATACGATCCTGAAAGCCGCTCCTTGTTGATCACCTCGCGTTCCGGAGGAACTGGAACAAAAATTTCGTTTTTCTTTTAATTCGTCGATTTCGAAAGTGATTCACTTTCAAGTTTTTGATATTTTTGCCATCGAATCAATTGTATTGTACGTAAATGGTAAATGGCTTGATCGATTTGTTTGGGCGAAAGTTGGAACGACGAGGAGATATTTCGAAGCGTGGAAGAGGTTTCGATTTTTATATCGATTGTTGGTTGGAAACGATTCTTCGAGTAAGCAGAGATCAAAGGGGGTATTTTCTTCTCTGTCGTCTCTCTCTCTCGAGGCTATGAAAGGATACATTCATGATACACACGAATATTAGACCTTGATACACGAATGTATCGACGTTCGCAGTTTAATTGCCGGTTGAAGAGGCTAAACGAAGTATCGTAAGAGAAGGGATTAAAGTATTATAAATATCGAGGTAATTATCATCGTTGAAAATCGAAACCCTCCAT
>NW_006263634.1:30264-45509 GCF_000469605.1 Apis dorsata | reverse complement strand
AAAAAAAAAAGGAAAGAAATTATAAGAAATATAATGAAAAGTTTTATAGACGCGTATAATATATAGAAGAGATTCAACCTTCCAGTTGCAATTGATACTTGGGAGGGGGGAGAATAAAAAATAAAAAAAAGTCGGGATGAACGAGTGAGAGATAGAAGGGAGAGAGGAGGACGCTAAAATCAGTTTTTACAGCTCTCTCGTCTCATTCTCAAGTTCGTTTTTAGTGTCTAGCCGCAGCCATTTCACTTTCTACCGGGGGATAAGGGACAATGACTGTAAAACGACGAACGTATGGCGAGCCTAGCCCCGCGACCGAGTCTATGGTCAAGTTATGCGCCTCCTAAAATAGTCTAGTGCCTATTAACTTTTCAATTTTATCGCTTAACCTTATCCTTTGTCCGTTTGTCACCTGAATTCTCGTTCCTTTTCCTCCGTTTTAATTAGGTGAAACAACTTTTACGACGTAATGTAATCTCGTAACATCGCTTTTATTACTCGTGGATCGATTGGATCGACTCGATAATATTGGAAACTGGACGATATACGATATACGAATGTTTGGTGATCTATGGATGATTTTTATGGAAAATTAAATTTTTTTTTTTTTTAATAATTTGAAACTAGTTAACACAATTTATTCGATGAAAATTGGATAAATTTTCTTTTCGTCTCTCTTCCCTAGGTGATTCTAAGAGGGAGTTTCGAGGTTGTACGTTTCATTTTTGCCGGCGAATTTCTAACTCGTTCTATACAGTCTGATTCCCCGTCTGAGATTCGTCACGGTCGTTTCGAGCTTGGAGCAACAGTCGACAAAAGGGCCTCAATTGCCGTGCCGGATTGTAAGTGGGTCACGGCACGACCTACATACTAACGTCTTGATTGACCGTTCCTCTGGTCCTTTGCAAATCTTTGCAATAAAAAAAAACGCGCGTTCGGCTGAATGGCCGATTCAGAGCGTCACGTCGTCGTCCCTCAATTAACCAATCTACCTCATATCTGAGACTCTACGTGTCTCTTGCGCAACCACGTGCACGGTGGCGTGCCCACCACTACCTGGCAAACTTTGGACCTCCTTTTCCCGTTCACCAGTTTTCAACGCTTTCTTGTAAAAAAAGAAGAGAAATTTGAGATTTTAACGAGAGAAGTTTAAAAAAAAGAAATCTCAAAAATAGTAAGAAATCCAGTATTTTAATTAAGATTGTAATTGTGCGTACTCGAAGAATAAGAATAAGGATAGAAATAATTAATATCACGTATACCATTTGAATAAAATTTTTGCTCGAATTTTAAAATTAAATTAAATATGGGGCAAATAATAAGAGGAGGAGAAGAGAGAAAAAAGATACTTACAACTGGAGAGTGCACCAAAGTGTGCGAACAGCATCCAGTACGTGGTGCTGAAGAACATCCATCCTTGGATGTCGTGAAGTGCCGCTTCGGTTCTGGGAAGTCTTAGCCACAACAGTCCAGCAAGCAGGCCGAGAGCTATCGTTTGAAGCCAGTTGAGACGAGACAGCATCCGAGGTCGTGCCTCTTGAAAGTTTCTTTCTGATAATACCTAAAATCAGCCAAGGATAAATTCGTTTTAATCAAAATTGATATTACTTTTTCAAAAATCAGAAATTTCTTCCATCATTTCGAAGGTACATTCCTTATTCGTATCAAAGTAGCAAGGATTTCAATCGTATATCCAAGGCGATTAATAAATAAAATTTTCCTTGAGGAGTGTGAATCTTTAATAAATTCCAAAAAAAAAAAAAAAAAAAAACAAAAATTAACAATAATAAAAAGAGATCGCTCACTGGAAGTAAATGCAACAAGTAAATTTTCATTGGATACATTGGAAATATCAAAGTTCACAATCTTAATCCCTGGTTGGCAGTCAAGGATCAAACAATTTTATAATTTTAAAAAGTCATTATTATTATATCTGCGAGAAGAAAAATTCTCTCCAACTTAAAATTATCACATTTTATCCTGTATCTTATCTCTGTATCCTTTTGAAGAAAAGAGAGAGAAAAAGAAACCAAAAATTATTATTAAAAAAATTCAAGTACCAACATATAACATTCAGCGTGGCCAAATTCGAGAAAAAAAAATTTCTTTCTTCAAAATGTCAAGGGAACGAGATCATTCTAGATATCGCTGCGCGGTTGATGAGGTATTATCTTAAAAATTGAAGGAGGAGTTGTAAGGTTGAAAGAGAGATACACGGCTTGATTATTAATCGGCGTGCTCGCTATAACGCTGCCCCCGTGCTCGACAATGTCACAATGCAAGGTTGCTCGGTACACCTCTTTGGTGCAGTTCAATTATATCAAACGGCCGTGAGGAAATAGAACGCAAAGTTTCACAATGCTGGTTTCGAAGGCCTCTTTGAACTGCAACTATATTACGCTACTTAACCACGCGATCGACCACGGTTCGATATCGTTAATCGCTCAATTAAGCGATCCATAGATCCGACTGGCGTGCAGATTCACCAAGAAATAATCTTGGCTTCTCGTTCAACGATGACTAAAAATTGAAATATCATAAATTGCGGATTATTTTCATATCTCGTATAAAATCGAAATCAAAAGCCTTTTAATCTCGACGTAAGTTGAAGAAAAAGTTACTCGAAATTCCAATTCCATCCACAATTTTTGGGGGATTTTCAAAAGAAAAATGACTTTCACCGTCGGAAAAAAATTCCTCGAATAGTTGAATCTGGTAAAAGTGATGCAAGTGGCGAGATGCGTTAACACAAAGCGCGCCACAATCATAACAGGCATACCGGTCGTTGTAATTATCCGGATATGGCGAATCGCGTAAACGCGGCCTAGTTCTCTTTTCTGCGTGCCGCGATCCTCTTTAAACCGAGAGCTCTCTATCTTTTATCTCTTCCCTCCACGAAATCGCGCCCCTTTCTTTTCTTAGCTTAGGGATAAATTGGTCGAGGATAAGATCGAAGATCTCTCGTTGATACTCGCGACTCCTCGTGATATTTGGTCTCAATTGGAAGGAATTTCTCGATTGTGAAAATCACGAAGAATTCGATGGAAGTTGGACAATTTTCCAGAGGGATGAGAGATTTATTCAATTCATTGGTCGATCGAATTCTTTTTTTATTGGAGGAAGAATGTAATTCGAAGTTAGTTTTTTTTTCTTTGGATTTGTTGATTCTCGATTTTAAGGAAGAACGAGATTTGATATTTCTTTGGAATTTTTCTGTTGGAAAATTTATTTGTGTCAAAATTTAATTAATAATTAATTAATAATCGCGAAAAATAATTTATTGAGTTGATGAATCCTCTTCTTTTTCAAGTCAATTCCATTTTCATTATCATTTTGATAGAAGTGAGTGCTCTCTCGACACGTATTGAGAAATTGTTCTTAGAAATCGATTTCAAAACGAATTTCTTGCTATCCTGATATAATTCTGATATTAATCGAAATCGATAAAGATTTATCGAGTTTCGTTTAATTAATAAATTCCTTCGATATATCTTCCTCTCACGAGAATCTACAATTTGCTGATTTCATAAATTAATGTATGCAAGATGTTTTAAATTGATTTTGATAAATTGTCCGATCCGAATGATTTAAGAAGTTGCTTCCCATTTTGTCCCATTCCGCGAAATAAAATGAAATCGCAACTTGTTGCTGTCTTATCCAATTCTCTTATCTGCTCGAAACTTGTAACAGCGGTGCTCGTGCTGTTTGCTTATTTCACTTTTCAAAAGGAATACCCTCGAAGCTTTGTTTCTTATCTGAAACCAGTTTCAGAAACTTGTACTCATGATTTATGACAAACAATGGCGAAGAGATCCTTTTCGAATCGACCATTTTTAATTACACGTACACTTCGTAATACCTTATCCAGGCTTACCAACGTGTCTCAAAAAATCGGAGAAATTAACGGAGATTACACATGAGAAAAAGATAATATAATAACCAATAATCGAGAATTATTCGAATTATTCTTTCGAGAGAGGAAGATTTCATTTCATCCCAGAAAAATGGAACAAAGAAAGAGCGAAAGAAGAAGGGGATACCAAGCAGAATGTTATCTGAAACAACGTTACATCTAGCTAAAGATAAAAGACTGGATACGAATTTTAAAATTATCGAATCTCGATTGTCATTCCTTTATATATACATCTCTTTGCATACCGTTCATCTGAATTTTCATATTGCCGTTTGCATGCTCTATTAAGCGCGCAATGCGATCGAACTTTTTGATCTCTCCTTCGATCCAGCCGCTTCTCTCTTGTGCAGGCCAATTCGAAACCGAGGCGTTGTTTCCCGAGGAGATCGACGCGGTTGCCCTACATAATTTCCAACCGCTGTTCACTTGGCGGAATGTGGCCGTGTGACGACGGCCATTTTTCGCTTCAACGTGAAAATTTCTCTTCTTATTCTTATTCCTCTCGTTCTGTTCCAATGGAAATTTATCTCCTTCGTTCTCTCTCGTGTTTCGCTTCGATTACCTTTTTTTTTTTTTTTATGGAGATACATTAATACTCACTTCAACAACGGATTTACTTTTATTTAAGATTCATATATATATATATATCCCTTATTTATTATTTGATCTTTCCCTAAACGTTGTTTGTTAACTCGAATGCTGCAGAGAGACGAGTGGAAAGGGAAAATATTCAAAATGGCGCGGGAAGGGAAGTGAAATCGGAAAGTTAACGAGAAGCGGAGCATCGTGCGGGACGATCTCGTGACGATTCTGTTTTCAATTGCTAAAACTGACGTCACTACTTCTCGGCGAGTAACGGAACCGAGTCCGGTTCATCCCGTTCCCTAACGATAAATTCGCTTCTTCTTTTGCGTTATGCGCATTCGATCTTCGCGTATTTCCTTCGAATTCGTCCACTCGAGAAGAATAATATTTTGAACAGAAATATTCGATTCGATTGAATTTTTTTTTCCAAAGGAGTGAATTATTATTAATTTTCTAAAATCTCTTGTTCGAGGGGATTAATTAATCTGATCTCTTTGTTTGGAATACTCACTTTGAATTGCGACCAGAAACTGGTGGGCCACTGCCAGGTATAGTCATCGTCCGCGGAACTGGCGCTGCTGCTGGCATGGCTTTGCGTGTCTAACCACAGCGTGCGACCTTCGTCTTCTTTCACTGTAAATCATGGACACGATGAAAGATGTGGCGGAGGGAGGGAACCTTCCCAACTTTTTCGAATTTATTATTATCTCAAAAACTCAACGCTCGAAAAGAGAATAAAGGATCGCGAAAGAGAGAGAGAGAGAGAGAGGATTATTGCATATCCATTAAAAAAAATAATATCCCCTTTAATTAATCCTTGACAGGTTAATTGCACTATTGAAAACATTGAATTTCGAGCGGAGAATCTTTGATCGAGAAACTGATTGTCCGATTAATGGGCGAGCCACGCGTCGTCGAAACGGGTTGTAAAAATCGAAGAATCGAGCGATCACGATCGAGGGGAATAAGACGAGCAAAACGTGCGATCCATTTCGTGTCGGCCATGTTTTCTCCTCGACGCCCTCCTCCTCCTCCTCCCCCCTCGGCGATCCTTCGATCGACCTTTGCACGCGAAAGGGAAGGGGGAGGAAAAAATGAGAAGAATCATCCCTCCCCCTCCCAGCGAAAAATCCCCGTATTATTGCTCGACAGTCCATTTATAAAACCGTTAATCAATCGACGCCTGGAGGAACGATTACGTTACAAATGATTCGCATTCATTCGTGGATCGGAAATTCTAAAATAATTGAAAGAAAATACATTTGGGATGTAGTGTTATTATAGGATTATAGGATTCGAATTAAAAATCCATTTTTTATGAAAAAAAGAAAAAAGAAAACCATTTCCAATCCCAATTTGAAATTGACCGATGATTCGAAACGGGGAAAGAAAGGGGGAAAGAAAAATCGATGGAAAACTCGCAGACACGTTGACCCAGAGAGTCCCCCCTCCCCCTGGAGTTTTTTTAAGCTATTGAACCGGAACCGCAACCAACTCGATAACCCCTTGGCGCGTCTATGAACACTATGCAATACCGTTGTGGCTGATGTGGTGCTCGTGATAATGGATCAGATGGTCGCAGAGCGGATGTTGGCTTGGATTGTAGTCCGGGCGAAGTTCCGGCGGGCAGTCAGGTCCCTGTCTCGCGTTCCTCGCCGCGGCAACGATGCGCTCCCGAACCTCTTCTGGCCCCTTTATTTGCTCCACTGTCAAAGGCGAGGCGTTATTTTTGAAATGTTTTTATTTTTGAAATATACACGATTGGATAGATAAGTATTTTACACGAATTTATATATCGAGAAGATATTTTTAAATTTTCCCGCGAGCGAAGAAGAAGAGTGGAAGAAAATCGATAAGGTTACTCACGTATAAAATCAGCGGGGTTGTAGTGGGGGAGCAGGGTGAGTCCGATCGTGGAGAAAAACCTGCCGATGTTTGCCGTGAGGCCGTAATACGCGACTTGGCCACGGCTCAGCAGCAGGATCTTGCTGAAACTGTGGAACATCCTCGAGCTGGGTTGATGCACTGTTATCACTATGCTCTTCCCCTCTTGTTCCGCGTACTTCTTCAGCCGTGAAATCAACGCCTGTGCCGAATGGGAGTCCAACCCGCTCGTTGGTTCCTGTTGGTTCCAATTTATGTAATAATTCTGTTTGATACGTTTCATCTCGAACAAATAACAAGATTAAATTCGAAACTTTATAATTATTCTAATTCTTCTACAAATACACGACAAGATATTGTTTTTAATGTTTGGAGAAACTTACGTCGAGCAGCATAAGAGAAGGATTGGTAAGCAACTCGCAGGCTATGCTCGTCCTTTTCTTCTCGCCACCGGAGAGTCCTCGTTTCGTGTAATCTCCGATAACTGAAAAAAAATAAAATAAATTAAATAAGCCTCGATATCTTCACTTCACGATTAATCGATGTATAATTGAACGTGATCTTCGATATTTGGATAATTCGCACAGAAAAATATTGGTGTTGGTGGTTTGATTCAGCATCGTGATTTTAAATCGAACGCGGGAAATGTTATTAGAAAGAATATCGTTTACAATTGTTTTTTATAAAAATTGAAATACAATAAAATTACAATTAAACGTTCAACACTTTTCCGCAAGGAGGACCGACGGGTTTCGAATCTATTCGAGAGAGAAAACTGTCGAGAGTATCCTCTTGAAAATTGTTTTCTCGGGGTGGACAATGTATTGAAAATGAAATTTTGAATGCGTTGTCCACTTGAAAAGAGAAATATGTTATCGAGAGCAACTCTTGAAAGTTTCGTTCTTAAATAGATTAATTAATTTGTGCCCGCTTTCGTGAGTCCTTTGGGTGGTGGCGTACCCACGGACCTGAGCCAGACATGTTCGAAATAAAAAATAAATTTTAATCAACGAATTATTAAATTGAAAAACATTTATAAAATAATTATTTAAAATTTTGTCGATCGATTTCCCTCGAAATATCTCGCGTATAATAAATTAAAATTGCAAATTTTATAACTTTTAACAATTATATTCATCGAATTAAAAAAATCACTTTAATAAATCGATCCAATTATTACAATTTTCGTATTTTCCAAAATATATATGTTAAATTAAGAAGAAGATCGAAAAAAAGAAACACAAAATTTCTTTCTCATTTATAACAATATTTCCGCAACTGCCATCGATTTCATTTCCCTCGCCGAAATTAATCGAAACTCGATATGAATTCATCGGTTAATGAATGAAAATTCTCTCGTATCGCCGATTCTCTCTCCGATTGAAATGTAAAATTGCATTGTCCGATTTGTCTCGCGCTTCGTCGAACTCAAAAACGATTCGAAATTGGATTACGTACGTGACAAACCTGTGGCATTCTTGTACAAAGAAAGGAAAAAAAAAAAAAAAAAAAAGGAAGAAGATTTCGATCGATAAAGCTAATCAACGATGAAACACATAGGTCAAACCTCCTCCCTGTCAAAAGGAAAAAAAAAAAGAATAAACGGAGAAAAATGATTTTTCGCATGCATGGTTATATTCGTTGGATTGGTATCCAATAAAAGCATTATTCTCGTTATCGGAGATCGCTTTTCAGCTGCACCTTTCACTTTTTCATTGATTCAGTAATTTGGGATGGAAAATGAAAAAAAAAAGGAAATACGATGCTCTTTTGTTCTTTCATATCGTAACTAAATATCACTCATTTTTTTTTTTTTTTTTTTTTTTTTTTTTGAATTCAAGTTTTTTTTTTCCAAATTTAATTTCAATTCTTCGTGTTCATTTTTAACGTTAGTTAGTTTTTTTTTTTTTTTTTTGGAAATAGAAAATGATAAAATCTCTGTTTTCTGAAAAGTTTGTTGATGTGTTTCGAAAATTCTAAGATTTTTTTCCATTAGAAATAGTATAGAATTTTAGTATAAATGTTTCTAGATTCTATTGAAAAATATAAAAAATTCATAAACAGACCTCATCGTTCAAACTATTCAGAAAACAATCGAATTTAATATCTAATCAATAGTTTCCGCTATTTTTACATCAAAAATTCACGAAACTATCTTCCATTCGCGAGATGGTACCAACTACCTGATGAAATTGGGTCGAAAGTTATTCGATTTTCTCCCTAGAAGGAAATTTTTACGATTTCTATCTCATTCTATTTCGAGTTAGGGCGCTTAAAAATATTTTCCTATCTTTAAAACTCCTATCTCAAATTTATAATACTATTTCGCATTTTCCTTCGTAATTATTAAATTTTATAAAATTAAAAAAGTAAAATATTTATAACATCACAATTAGTAGAACAATTATTTTTAACATTTTCGAATTCGACGATCCAGAAACTGTAACATTTCCCTCAATTTCAAAGCAAAATTCAAAGAAATCATCATTAAAAAAAAATCAAAATGGAAATCATTTTGATTAAACCTTTACATCTTAAAAGGATTTCAAAGAGTTTCCAAAGGGGACGGATATCGAAACGCCCGAAGAAACGTTCACGTTCCGAGCAACGTAACACTCGAGCACACGATAACAAACGATTCCACGAGCGTTTAACGGCGAAAGATGAATGAGTTACGATCCCGGAAACGGCGGATCGAAATCGGCGGAACAACGGCGACGTCTATGGCGCGACGACCATCGGCCCGTGGTTGTGGCCCGGTTGTTTCTTACCGGTGGAAGTCGTAAATTGCCACTGGCATCTCGCTCGCCGCCCATAAACAAATTACGGCGAATTTATACATGCTCGCGAGGCGAAAGATCGCCCTAGTTTCGCGAGCTAGAAGCCGTTTTAATCTTATCGCTCGTTGCTGGAAAGTGAATATATAAGAGAAATCGTTAAACGATCTTGCAAGGGGATGTGGATAGAGTGAAATTATTTTCTACCTTTCTTATCTCTCTCCCGTTTCTCATTCACTTCGAATTATTTATTACAAAAAATATATCTCTCATTAAATTATCAACAGCTCGAAGAACTATCATCTTGTATCGAATCAATGATGTAATATCATATCCAAATGGCGATCCATCGATCATAATATCATATATATATATATATATATATATATATACTCACTGGTGTCTTGGCAGGTGGCGAGGTCGAGGACCTCGATGATATGATCCACGCACTGCATCTTCTGTGAGTGCGAGAACGTGTCCGGAAGCCTGAGCCTCGCCTGGTACTGAAACATACGCGAGCAGAAACATCGGATAAGATGAAAACAAACAACAGAAAAAGAAGAGAAAAATTAAGGAGGGGGGGAGGGGAGAAAAAGAAAGAGGAGCGGGAAGAGGATCGAGGTTGGATTGAATTGCGGCGAAAGCGAGAAACGGTGGTAGGGTTACGGTGGTAGGGCGGAATGGAAGATCGGTATCTCGGATGGAGAGCGGAGGGGAGGGGAGGAGGGCCGCCTTTTAACCCAAGACACGGCCCCGTTTACGCATTAAACACGAATGTAAGCAAAACCCGGCGGCGTGGACGTGCATTTCCGTTTCGTAACATCCAGCCCACTTTGTGTCTATTATTACCATCTGACACGTACCCCCGGGGATGCATCGGCCCGCTCGTTAATCGCGATCGTTAAATCAATTACGATAACGTTGCAACAGCCTCCCCCTCCCTCCTCCTTGCGAAACCGACATTACGGTTTTTCGGGTTCGCTCCTTTTTTTCTCTTTTCTCTCTCTCTCTTGCCGATCTCCGTTGATAGCGAAAAGAGAATTTAGAGAGAGAGAGAGAGAGAGGAATTTTCGCGCTCTTTTTGGATTCGTTTCAAATTTATCGAAGATTTCTTTGTTCCTTATATTCTCTTTTATTATCTGTTAATAAAAGAGATGATTGAATAGTAGAAGGGGAGAGGAATTTCTGTTCAAGGATTAAGTTAATCGTCCAAAAGGGGGATTGTGTAAGGCAGGAAACCGCGAATCTTGTAGAGGAAGTTTCGTGTCACCGTGCCACACCTTCGAAGAGCGCGACGAGGAACGACGGGGCCACCATCGTTGTTGAACGGCCGTGCACGTAGTGCCGTGGACTTTCCTCGCCTCGAAACGCGTTCACGCGCGCGTGTTTGATAATTCGGGGACACGCGAGGCCAAGCCGTGTTGGAGCCGAAGGGAAACGTACGGTCGCTGTCGCCTTTGGAATTCCATCGCGGTTGAAATGGTTGATCCGCGGTCGCCGTGGAATTCACGCGAGGATATGACGTGAGAATGGGAAGTGGAAATTTGAATTTCTCTCCCTCCAAGCGTTATTTTCTAGAGGCAATTTCTTGGTTTTATTGCTGGAATTGTGTTCCATGGATCTTTTTGGATCCTTTACTATTTTGTATCGAGGTAAAATTTCAATGCAATATCGGTACATTGCATTGGAAGCTGTTGTTTTGTTATTGCTTTATACGTTAAAAATCATCCAAGATATTTTGGTACTTTGGTACTTTCGTTTTAAAAAATCGATTTAAAAAGAGTTCGAATAATATTTACGCCGTGTATATATTTTGAGCAATTTGTCGCACGCATAAATCTGTCAATTAAAATGGATCGTTTCTCGGCCCTGTCGATTACGTCGACTAATATTTCTGGTCGAATGGATGGCTGGAATCAGGCGCTTCAATGGTGGGCTTTTAAAATTCTATTATGTGACTGATTAATAGTTCCACTTAATCATTCGAGGAAAGTATGCGCAACTATATAAAACGGCCGATAATGGCTCTCGACGCGGTTGGTTAAGTTAAATCAATGTAAAACAGCCAATTAAACAGCCCATTGTTTCCTAGCCGCCTATTTGAAATTCCACTCGAACGAAACCATTAAGCTGCTTAATGAAAGGAAATTCGATTCTCTCGTCTCCCGCCATTTTGTCGGATCCGCGCATGCGCCTCGCCGCCCGCCAAATTTACGCTTTTTTTTAAACGAACTTGTTCAAAGTTTCTCCAATTTTATCGAGTAATCGAAAAATTAAATCGTAGAGTAGTGGATAAAAACGTTTAACGTTTATACGAAGTGAAATAAACAGGGGATACGATATAAAGTTTGAAAAAATATATATATATAATCACGTAAGAAATTAATTTGACAAAAAAGTACATATATCAACTGACACGTACTCGAGAAAAAGTATTTATATATCTTTTTTTTATATAAATACCACAAATTTACAGTTTACAAATTTCTCTCGTGTAAATAATTCTATCAATACGATATTATAATTTGACGCAGGACACGCTCGTTAAATAAAAAATAAATTCTCGGAATCCTTATTAAAAAAAAAATCTCTTTTCAACCCGTTTCAACGAAACCGGCAATTTCTCCTCGGTCATGTCGGTTCGTCACGCGCCGGCGATCGATTCGAATCGTGTGCACGGGGCTTAAGGCGAATCCCGCCGCGGTCGACACACCCTGCCTTGGCCGCCGCGGACGAACGTGCCATTTTCTCGACAGCCGGGAGTCCGTTACACAAGAGGATCCGTTATGCGGAGAGAGAAAGTGGCGGCCGACGATATTTCGCTGCGGGTATATAGCGGTCGTCTCTCTCGGCCAGCAGGAAACTGGACCGCTCCAGAACGGAGCTCTCACGACCGTGAACGTCATCTCCGCCGGCTGGTTTACACCGCGACGACGACCACGACGACGTGCTACCTATCACGACGCGGTGAAAAGGGAAAGTGAAACGATTCGTAGAACGGCTTTTCGAGGAATTTGTTCGAGTGTACAGTCGATCGAAAATATATTAGATTCGAGGGGGAAATAATTTTAATTATTCGGTTATTGGGAATATTTAAGTAGTTTGGACGATTATTAAGTCTATTGTTTAACACAAAAGTTTCTGAACAGATTTTTTGGTTATTCGGAAAAAGATACGTGCAAATGTTCTTATGGAAAATGGAGAATTAAAGAATTAATTAAAGTTTGTTAAAGATTTTAGTATTAGTAAAAATGAAATTTTTTTCGATCGAGATAATATATCAACGGCAAGGTAGTTCGTCGATTTACACTTTCAAACTTGAGATGAGAATAAGACAATGAATGATAGGAGAATAAAATAAGAAAATAGAAAGGCAGAGAGGGACGCGTATACGAAAAGTGATAACGGGTTGGAAAGCGTGTTATCACCGGTAAGACTGGCGTGTTCCATCGAAGGGAAGGAGGAAATCGAGAGGCGGCTACGAAAGGAAACCCGCTTAACGGTTAAGAAACTGGCCAGGTGAGCAAAAAAACATGTGAACGGAAACGGAGAGAACAATGCTCCGCTGGCGGGAGAAATGAAAAGCTGGCCGAAGGCTGAGAAACTGAAAATTGGGACAAACTGTCGTTAAAAGAAAACTGCAGTGAAAAAGTAAAACAACCACTATTATACCGAGTGTCTCGCTGTTATGAATCTCTTAAAATCAAAGACAAATTTTTACCAATCCTCGTTAAAATTTCATCGATGGTAATAACGGACATTCGAGATCTTTTATACAAATATTTTTACTCGCTTTTTCATTTTCACAAGTGAGAAGAATCGTCACTTCTCTCAGCAAAGGGAATCACGTCGTGTACAGAGAAGAACGGTGTAAAGGCGCGTCCATAAGTGCGCGGTGACAGGGGGCACCGTCGTGATGGAGCGAGAGAAAGGCACGAAGAAGAAATACGAGAGCCCGCGAAAAGAAAACAACGTGACACGTTGGGGAGAAAGGGGGAGAAAGAGAGGAGCGATGGCAGCTTTAGCGTATTATGCACGTAGGGAGACGGCGCCGAATGTTTTTGAAACACGTAAGACACGCGCTCCGACGGTTCACTGACCGAGTTATGACGTCACCACAACTCTCTCCCCGTCTTTCCTCCTCTCGTTTTTTTTTTTTTTTTTTTCCCGCTGTCGTGTTTTTTGTTTTTTTTCCTCTTTCTACCACCCTCTATTTGTCACGGGGCGACTCCTGTCCCCCTTGCCGTATAATCGAGAGAGGCCAACGTCCTGTTGGATCGGTTCATGTGTCGCACATGCACGAGGGATATGTAATGTATTTACGATCCGTGCATCGATACGATATGATGAATTTCTTTCGATCTTTCTCGCTCTTGTAGGAGATATTTTACTTTGGGTAATTTCGTTGAAAAGTTAGTCAAAGTGTATGTAAGTATTTGTGGTAACGAATAATAGTTTGATAGGGATATCGATAGGGACTTTTTGTAATTTTTTTTGGAGAAATTTTATCGTGATTTTGATTCTATCTAGGGACTTTTTAGTATCGGTTAGATAGAGAGATAATTTTAAAAAAGAATCGAGGATACAAAAATTTGAAAAGTATTTAAATAATCGTACAAATTCCTTTTTTTCACATTATAGAGAATTAAGAAAAAACAAAATTATCAAAAATAATAAATTTGCTAATATAAATTTCCCCACAATTTATCCTTTCGCTATTTCAAAACACGTGAAATACTAAAACCGAGTCTCCTCGAGTATTCCCTATTTATACCATGGAAACTAACCTCAAAAGTTAATCCACCATATTTCTCAACACCCTCCAAAAACATCTCGCTCAAAGCTAAACATCCTTTTTAATGCCAAAACCTGACAAGGAATAAACTTTGCCAATTCGTTAATGGGTGGCTCCTTCTTGCGCGTTAAATTCGCGAGAATGGTACGCGTCGTTGTTTGGCTCCTGGCCCGCATTCCATGCGATCCCAAGCTCGAGGTCTCCTCCTAATTTTCTACCGTGAACTTTAATAAATTTCGCGCGGAACTTGGCACACACTGGGGCTCGTGGCCGATTTCCACGGAAATACGAGGAAACACCAGAATCGGCCGCTTCCTGTTCAAAAACGAGTAAAATTTTTAACGGTTTTAAATTAAGAATCACGATTGAACAATTTATCGTTCGATCTATACATCAACCGTAGCATCGAATTATTCGAGGTTACAAGAAAAAAATTATACGTATAATTATACGTACGAATTCGAGCATATTTAAATGAAGTTGACTTTATTCCAATCAAATTTAATCTCATTAATTTTTCAAGTAATTTCCGCCTCTATTTCGCCAACCGCCCTCGTGAGCTCACAAGTCTAGCGCGTCTGACTATGCCGGTCCGCTTCTACTTGCGCGTCTGCATTGCCACGTAAATATGGAGGATTTACGAGTTTCGTCGGCGATGAGGCGTTTCATTTTTGCGCGGTCGGTGATTATTCCTTAGCTTAAATGTTCCGTTGGACTATTTTTTTCATTCTTCCACGTACGTAACGATCGAACGTTGAACCTTTCTCGAATCTCTCTCTCTCCTCCTTTCTCTTTATAAAACGTGTATAAAACTTTTTAACACGCTCAGAAATGTAGTAAGATTTTAACGGTTGAATAATTTATAATATTCATTCAGGATATACGAATAAATTAATTGTAGCATCGAATTATTTTGAGGTTATACGAAGAGTATAGGCAATTATTGTTATTCAGGTATTAATTGATTGATTAACTTTTCTTCTTTTCCTTTTTGATTCTTTCTCGTTCGACAATTTTTTGTGAATATTAATTCATCCTCGTCAAATTTAAATTGAATCTTTTCGAGTTAATTAAATATCGATACCGTAATAATTTACAAACTATAAGAAAAAAATTAAGATTTACATTTAATCATCGATAAAATTATTATTCGATCGTATAATGTTCATCGATACGGATCCAATTAAAGAGATTTATTTAATCGAATTTCGCTCGAGCGTGGCGAAATTTTATTGTAGAAATTCNTATTAAACAAACGGTCATCGAATTTTATCGGAATCCATCGGACGGAGAT
>NW_006263634.1:27928-30205 GCF_000469605.1 Apis dorsata | reverse complement strand
TTTTTTTTTTTTTTTCGGGGTTCATTGTTTTATGACATGGCCGTAGCTAGAGAAATGGACCAATTTTTTTCTTTTTTTGCACGCGCGTGTAATGGCGTTCATGGATGCAAATTCGATGGGTTGTACGACTGGGATCGGTCTCGTTTAATGGGGAACCCGTTTTCATCGGTTTTATCGTTCGATGGTAGGAATTTATCGGCCCGTATTATCATGCGGAGGGAAATATTTCGACTTTTGCCATTTGATGAGAACGGTTTTATGGAAATTATTCTCGTTTTACGAGAAAAGATTTCGTCACGGACACGACAAGTAAATAAATATCAATTTCTTTTCTTCTTTCTATTTGATTATTATTATTATTTTTTTTTTTTATCCTCAAATTCTCGTAGTACTGGCCATTATTTAAATTTACGTTTCTTTAACATTTTTGATTGAAATTGAATTCGATTGAATTCATATTCGAAACTTCATATTTTATGATGTATATATAATTTTCTAAAATGAAAGATAAAAAAAAGTCTTACCTCGAGTGTCTGTCGTAACGTGAGATCGGGAAAGAAAACGTCCTGCTGTTGCACGTAACAGATTCTTCTGCGCCATCTTTTTGTCAACCTTTCACGATTCAGCCAGATTTCACCCCCGTCCAAGCCCACGCGGCCTGACAGGCAGTTCAATAACGTCGTTTTGCCGCAACCTGTTCGACCAATAAATAACTCGTCGTAAGTTTTATAATTGAAAACGTTTTTATTCAAATTAAAAATCATATTATCATATCCCTCTTCAAAATTTATATTTCCTCATTTCAAATACAATACACACAAAAGAAACGGATTTACATAAAAATAAAAAAAAATCAAAAATACTCCTAAAGAGTCTCGTCAATTAGGAATCCATCGTTAAAGTAAAGAACGAAAGTGGAAGAAAATCCTTTGGAAAGGATAGGTAGAACCCTGTTGTAGAACTCTCCCGATTCAATGGTGGAAAAGGAGAGATGGGGAAGGGGTAGAAAGTGGCGCCTCCAGAGGTATACCGGAATAGGGTACCATCTCGTTCCTAGAATCATCGTCGTTCGGCCAAAGATATACTGCTTTGGACGGTGGAAATACGCTCGCGTGCCCGTGCCCGAGGGACGTTTTAATGACACACAAAACCGTGAACGAACGAGAAAGGGCGAGAGAGCGCTCGATGATTTGTACTCGCGTGTAACCCTTTGCTTTGCGCGGTTGCTTGTTAAACGAATATCGAGGAGGAGGGGAGGACGACGAATCTCTCGAGATAAATATCGCTCGTTACCGCGGATACTGCCAGGCTTCGTGCTTCGTCGCGGTTAAACATAGAAGAGTAACCGGATTTGGGATCCATCCTGGGGAATCGATTCGATACATTCGAAGATCGTTGTTTACAGAGGGAGGATCTCAATTTTCGAAATTTGATTTCTCTGTATTTTTGATTGGATTTTTGTAATTCTTTTCTTTTTTTTCTTTTTATTTAGTGTATTATAGTAGTTTGGATTATTATTTCTTATTAAGTGGCCGTTTGTCAAGGGTCCTTGTTTGAAGAAGTTTGAATATTTAAGTAAATAATAATGTGTAACGTAGATGGAAAATTTTCAAAGATTCTTCAAAGATCAAGGAATCTCTGGCAAGGAATCTCTCCATTTCAAATCATATCTTCAAAAAAAGAAAAGAAATAAAAATCTATACATATAATCTATATATATAAAAATCTACTATAAATCTACGTATTGATTTCTCTATATTTTTGATTGGATTTTTGTAACTCTTTTCTTTTTTTTCTTTTTTTCTTGCTTGAAAAAGTTTGAATATTTAAGTAAATAATAATATGACAGATAGAAAGTTTTCACTTTTTTTTCTTCAAATATAAAGGAATCCTTGACTAGGGTTCCAAATCTTCAAAAAAAGAAAAGAAATAAAAATCTACTACTATAAATCATCGATTGTTCGATCGATTGTCGTCAATGTTTCACTTCTCCACATATTTTTTTATTTTTCTTTCCATCGTTCGATGAACAAACTCACATAATAATGATAAAACTTATCCAATCTACCGCGACGTGTATAACAACGAATCATTCGAATTTTTCGGGGCCCGGGTTCTCGAGGCTAATTGACCGTTTGTTCCGCGGCGAATTCTCGCGAATGCTGATGACTCGATCGTATTTCCATGCCCCCTCCTCCCCTCCGCCGGACAATTTCGCGGCAGTTTGCGTCATTCGTTTATTTCGCGGCCTCCTCCTCCTCCTCCATCTCCTCCTCG
>NW_006263634.1:21043-27710 GCF_000469605.1 Apis dorsata | reverse complement strand
TGGCTGTGTCCCGCGCTCGTAACTCGTCCGTCCTTTCCCCCTCGAGATCTATTTGGGAACCGGGTTGAACCGCGTTTCGCAACGATGTTCATCAACGATGACTTGTTTCATCCGCGAAGGACTTAGTACGAATTTAGCATCGTGCTTCACTTTTTTTCTCGCCACTTGTGTGCACGCGATTAAATTACGAATGTAAATTATCTCTTTTCTCGATTTCGAAGTTCAGCGATTTCCTTTTTCAAAAAATATATTAGGATCGATCGTCGACAGATTTCTTGGAAATATCCAAATTCCACTATTCTCTCGTCTCTTTAACTCGTCTCAACCCCTTGAAACCACTCTGCCAAGTGGAAGATCCACCGGTTGCTGGGGAACGAAAGATGAAATGAAATATACGATACCCAAATCCTTCTCCCCGACGGGAGACTTTATCTCCGAATCGAATCAATTCCATCCCCGTTCCAAAAGGGGATAAACTATTGAACCTTCACCCCTCTCCGGAGACCAATCCGTGGAAGGATTATCTTTCGAAGGGGGAAGAAAAAGATAGAAGGAGAAGGAGGAGAAGGATTCTTAATTTCGCGAAATCGTCTTACCTGAGGGGCCCATGACGGCCAAAAGTTCGCCGGGTTTAACAACGCCCGAGACATCCCGGAGGAGGGATCGTTTCTCCTTGACCACCTGCAACCCCCGGAAGATTAGCTGCACCGGACGAGAATCCAGCGGGTACACCAACTGCAACGCTGAGCTTTCCACTCTGGAACAAACCAACGTTCGATTTAGAATTTCATTTTCATTTTCTCTTCTTCGAATCTTGATCTTTTAATTTTAATTCGATCGATAATCGAATATTGGATTGAATTGAATTTCGAGTAAATATTGATTCTTGCAAATATATATATAGAATTATAAAAAGTTTAGAAAGATCGATGTTGTTATTTCGATTTGAAAAGAAAAGTTTCTTTTTATTTAATTAGAAATTAGGAAAGATCGTGCAATAGAAAGATTGTTATTACCAGGAAGGAATTTGTATAAAAAATATTCGATCGTGGGAAGGGCCTCGTCTCGAAAATATTCAACGCGCCCGTAATCTCCGCATAAATCTACAATCGCGAATAATTTCGAAACTATTTAACGTATTCCAGCTGGCTGGGCAACCATCTGACAAACACTCGCCTCCATAATAACAATGACGTGCCATCGAAGTTATTTCGCGACAGCAATTAAAGACCGACACCACGAATCGGACTGAAAGATCTGGCTCGCTTTCAAATTAAATCTCCTTCCTTTCTCTCTCTCTTTCTCCCTCTCTTTCCATCGAAAACGCAAGAATCGAATTAATCTCTTCCATAAAAGTATGGAAGTTATGTGTCGAATAATTGATTGTTGGCAAATCGTTTTACAAAATCTTTCGAAAATTTATTTAACGTATCAGAATTATCGAGTGGAATTCACTGGTTTGTTCGGATGATTTAACACGATTCCATTCGTTCCAATCGTTTAATTCTTTGCATAATGTGTGCAGTAGAACAAATTAGAAATCAGGTACAGAGTAAGCAATCTAACGCGAGTTTAATTATTCTTGTTAGCCTGTTTTGAAATAGTAGTAGTTTTTTCTTTAGCTATTATTTAATAATCATTAACAAATTATCGAATTTAATGACTCTTCTTTTCAAAATTTCATAATATTCTTATATAAATTCTTACATAAATCTATAAATATTCTTATATTTATAGAAGAGATAATCTCTTCTCTGGAAGAGGGAAAGAAAAACGTTGACAATTATCCACGAAAGAGGGGGAGGAGGAAAGAAATATATGTAAATTGTACAGATTCTTCTTTCGATCGAAATGAAAATTCAATATCTGTCTATTCGGTTTCAATGGAAAATCACCGGCAGAGATTTCAACGAGTGTAAAAACGAGGATCATCCAGTTGTTACTCGGCAAAAAGTCTGTTTCGCAACGTGTCACGATGTTCGTCGTGGAGAAAGGCAAAGAAAGAGACGACTTAGGACGTCTATACGTCTAACAGCTGTGCCTCAGAGGATTCTTTGATAAAAAACCCTTCCAAAGTGAAATTGATTAATCTATTAACTGTTTGTAACACCATGTGGCTTGGAAATCATAAGCAGATGTATCTTGCGTATTTTTAAAAAAAAAAAAAAATCGTAATCATCGATTTGGAAACACAGGAGAAGACTTATTAACAGATTTAATAAAATGGAATGATTCTATTGCATTTCACCAGTATTACATCGTACCATCGTATTTGCAACAATTACTAAAATCAATTATTCAAATTATTCATCCTCCTCTCAGAACGTAAAAATTTCAACGCGTAACCACTTCGATCTCTTTCACTTTCACATTTAAAAATCCATTTTACAAATCGTTCTACATTAATCGAAATTAAACATGATATATATTTCCCTTGTTATTAATTTCTCAATTCCTTCATTCGAGGAAATGTTTAACGAAGAAACGATCCAAGTTGACGTAAACGCTTTTGAATCGTTGCAACGATAATTATTTCTATTCAACAATTGGCGAACGAAATTATTTCGTGACGATTTCAATTATTTTTTGGTTTCTTTTTTTTTTTTTTTAATAAAAGACGCGAGTCGATTTCGTAATCGCCAGCCACTTGTCTTCCCTTGTCTTCCGCCCGGAGGAGAAAAGTGGAGAGGATCGAAGAATAACGGATCGTGTTTCTCTCGATTAAAAATGATCGTACTTCGGAGGGAAGAAATTGCACGATCCTCGTATTAATCTCAATTATGTTGTCAAACCTGTGCATGTCGTAATATGTTCGTATCGGGCAAAAGTTCGATTCCAATTGGAAAAGATGTCGATCGTGGAGTATAATCGACGTTTCTTTCGATTAAAGTTCCTTTTGATTGGCAGATTAAGCCATTCGATTAGTTTAATATCGTTCTTTAGATCCTTTTTTTTTTTTTTTTATCGAATCGAATAAATGGAAAAAGTTGTGCGTGAAATGATTTTTGCAATAGAATAATTTTAATAATTTTTAATTGTCGACGGATGAAAGATGGTTTTAATTATTTTTAACGAATTGTACGCACAACGATTGCTATTATAAAGTGAACGTTACGGAAGAATGGATATCAAGTTTCTGTCCCTCGCGTACAATTTTTGACGAGTTTCATTCGCGTGATCGGTTTAAATTATTTTATGATCGTTTTCGAG
Source organism: Apis dorsata (assembly GCF_000469605.1). Taxonomy (NCBI): domain Eukaryota; kingdom Metazoa; phylum Arthropoda; class Insecta; order Hymenoptera; family Apidae; genus Apis; species Apis dorsata. The sequence goes on along the minus strand of NW_006263634.1, from coordinate 24,500 downwards.
AAGTCAATTTATTTCTTTCATTAAAATTTCTCCGGTAAAAGATGGTAAATTGAACTTCCGTTCGTGGCGGTCTCGATTGTCTCGACGACGATTCATTTCGATGCAAAATTACTTGGAAGTTGAACGGTTTCGAAGATGAGAAAGTATCGTGCACACTTGGAATCGAAACTTCTTCCTTGGGGAGAAGACCAATCGAAACTTTCCTTTCCTCCTATCTCAATCTCAATTAGACACTTTTAAAATTCTATTATATTTAATAGAGGGAAGGATTTTTAAAAATTTTTTCAATGTTAAAACCTACCTTCAATAATAAAAAAAAAAAAGATACTACCAGAGAAAACAAAATTCAAAATTCAAGATATATTTCTCCCTTCTCCTCTCTCGAACGATATCTAACGAGAGAGTCCTTGTCCTTTCCGCTCGAAAATAATTTTCCAACAAAGTGCAAAAACGAAACCAGTATAACCAGGCCGAGGATCGATAGAAATCCCCCGTGAAACGGCGAGAAACGCGGCGGGGAACAGCTTTCGATCCGTTGGATCGGCTTTCAGTCGGCTCTGGGATGTTTTGCGACTCGATCAGGGACAGGAAAACGATTTCTGCAAGGCCGTTCGAAAGCTGCGCATGCGCCGCCGTGTACACTCATGGCCGTCAATTAAGGCGGACTGGGAACATCTTCACTGGCGCGAGCCCATATAAAGGCGCGCGACTTTCGAATGGGTTTTCAAGGAGAATAGGAAAGCCTGGCCTCTCTCGTAAGAGAGGGAAGTGAATCGTTCGCGAAGTGGACGAACTCATTTTGGAAACGTGGCGTTCATTTTATATCTGTCTGGGTTAACGTATTAAGTTTTTGATTTCGCACGTAAAATTTATTTATTTAGGCGAAATGAAATAATTCGAACTTTTATAAAGAACACTCGACTGGTATTATTTAAGGGATAACTCTTTATGGAAATATTATGTAACGAGAGAGTATATGCATATTCTCTAGGCTATAAATAAAAATATTTGAACAAAGCAATTCGACGATGGCGCCACAATTATCGCGGATAAGAGAGATAAACGAAACACGACTCTGCTCGTGATAATATATCGTGATAAATATAAACTGTTTACGAGTAACACGAGCATTTCCTAGTAAATATCGGACTACCATTCATTTTTACACCTGCACTAGATAGAATTTCAATCGCGAATTTTTCAAAGAGAAGATCTTTATTCGTGTTTCATATAAACAAAACGTCAACGACCTCGTGTATAAATATATATATATTTGTATGGAATGTTTAATTAAAAACCGGTAATACGACATTAGACGTTCGATTGGAATTGTGTGTAACGTATAAAGTTACTAATTAACCGAGAAATATTACATGCTGGTGGAAAAGATTCCCTTGCATTAGTGGAATTCATTGCGTTACGAATAACCACGTGTTTAAAGGTCAAAGATTCTTCGCCGAGAAAAACTTTGTGAATCTGTATTAAATTACGCGAAGATATTGCAAAATGTAATGCAATACGTCGCTGATACCTTCTATTAAATTAGAAAAGATTTCAAAAAAGAAAAATTAGGACGATTTTTAAATATAAAAATTCACTATGTCGTCCACTCTTCTTCCCTCATTATATTATCACTTCGATTCACATCGTTCGATGATTCATTCTACCCAATCTCCCTCAACAAACCCACTCATAAATTTGAATTAAATTTCCCCTAAGAGAAAGTACACATCCCCCTCTTTTGTCGACCAAAATTATATCAATCTATTCACATATCAAAAACTCGATTCATTACACATCCATCATCTATCTTCCATCCAGACTAGAAAATTCTAAATCCACTCAAAACTAAAATAATACTTGAATAATTATTCCTATACATTATCAATCAAAAAATCTCTCTATCCAAACCAAAAACCACCAACCAACCGACGTCACTCTCCCTTCCTCCCCCATTTTCAAATTCCAAAGAAAAAGGGAAGAAAATTGGACGAACCTAGAATCCGCCACCGTATCCGTTTCGCCGTATCCTGGTACCGTTGGAAAATGCACGCACGCACGCAGAGACGATCCACCACGCGCCGCCACGTGGTTGCCAACGTCCACGCGTTCCAAGACGATCCTCCCCCGTCGGAATCGGAAACGAACTAAAGAACGAGGAGCGGAGTGCCGGCCGCGTCGCGATACACAAAAAGCGAAGAGGGGTCGTTGGACAACCAGAGAAGTCAGATAATAAATTCCCAACATGGCAGTATCACGTCATCATCCCGGGTTCGTTGAACCTCGTCGGTCGGCGAAGCGACGAGGGGATCCTGTGAAAAGGGGGAGGGAGGGAAGGGGGGAAGGGAACGATGTCGTGTTTCGTGACACTTATCGACGCGTAACCCAGAGGAGTTAAGCAAACTGTTCGAACTTTTTTTCACGAAATCCTTCGGCCTCGTCTCGACTGGGGACAAAACCACCCCCTCTTCGAACCCGGAAGGGGTGGATGGACGGTAGGGTGGTTCGAGGCGATGGTGGATGGGTATTTTGGAAACAGAAAGGAAAGGAAGGGAAAATGATTGGGAATGGTCGCGTTGGGATACGCGTGGAATTCAATTTGAAGCGATTAACCTCTCGGGGACAAATGGTGGTGGAGGATAAATTATTTTTAATTCTTCTTGGAAAAAGTATCGCGGATAGTTATATAGCGGTTCGTGTTCGTAGGGAAGAAAATGTGAGGCTTTTACGAGGAAATTATTCTTTTTTTCTTCTTTTTCTTTTTTTATTTAGCAGTTTGAATATGGAGTGACCTCTCGGAGGACAAATTTATGAGATGAGGCTCGAGGAAGTTAATTATTTTTAATTCTTCTTGGAAAAAGTGTCGTTGTGCAATGTGTTGTGGATTGATACTCGTGCGTCCAAGAATTTATCTTGGAATAATCAATTTTGCTCACGTGCCAATTTTCTTCCTTCAATTGTTCAATTTTCAAACGAAAGCGAGTAAAGCGATTGAAAGAGGAACAGAGGGACTAATAAACTTAAAAAATTCTGCGGATAGAATTCTTCTACTATCTATAGAATCTAGTCGTAATAATTTTAAATCCAACCAATTTTTGTCAACTTATCTAAAAACTTAAAAAGATCCCAATTTTAAATTCTGCGCATTACTTACGTTCTTCGACCCATCATCCACCACCGTCCACTCCAATCAACCGCAGCCTCCCCGATCTCGATTCTCAATCCCCCCGGGATTGGGAAAAATTCGCCAATCATCGTGTCTGATCGAATCTTCACGGTACAATTAATCCCCACAATCTCGCGAACGATAATTCGGCCGATTACCGGCGTCGAGAAATTTAAAAAATTTCCAGACGCGGTTCCAGAGGCGCGCGTGGCCGATTTCTTTTGCACGGAGTCCCACGGACAATAGGTTCGTTCATTAGAGAGGGAGTAGTAGACCCGCGGGGGAATTTGG
>NW_006263634.1:17861-20685 GCF_000469605.1 Apis dorsata | reverse complement strand
TTTCCCCTCGATCATTTTTATAAATTCATCGGCTCAATGCCGGGTCGAGGTTTCGCGGGGTTAGGTCTCGTTGAAGGAAGTTCCACGGGTCTCTCCCCGAATTGACCCCTGTGTGCTTTCTGTATCGAGAGTTCGTTGAACCCGTGCATGTAAATGGATCCGACGAATTTTTCGATGGTCCCCTGGTAAATCATTGATTACTCGGTGGTTATCGATTTATTTGTTTGCTTACGATGATAATAATGATAATAGTAATATATTTCGTCGATTAATTCTCGTGCACGTGATCTTTGAAAACGGTGGTTGGATATATATATCGATTTATTTTCTTCTATTTATAATAATTTGTAGCAATGTAGTTTGTTTAGATTTGTAATTTCTCGTAGATTTTTTTTTAATTTTGCGTTATTTGGATAGATAGAAAAGTTTCGACAAAATGAGAGAGGTAGAGAGAGGTGTTTAATTGGATTTGAGGAGTTAACCGATAATTAAAATGTAAAAACATTTTTTATCTCTCTATTTTTTTGATAGAATTATTCTTTTCAGAGGGAGGGACGAGAAGATTCGAATTACAGAGTTATGAAAACTAGAATTGAAAAAGTTTTTCAAATCAGATACGAAGATTGGTTGTAAATAAAATTTGAAAAAAAAAGTTTCTGAACAAAAAAGAATTATAGGCCAATTTAAAGTTCAATTACATATAAATATAATTATCCTATCTGATATAAAATGATTACTTCATAACCATTTTCATTCTACAAATTTCATATCAAAAATTATATAAGCAGGAAAAGAATTACGAGAATTCTTCCAAAAAAGAAAGAACCGATATTATTTCCTCGATCTAAGCATTCCCAAGGAAGGTACTCTCTCTCTCTCTCTTTCTCCATTCTCCATCATCAGCCGAAAATATCGGCACGGAACGTGACGTGGAGCGCGTGTTCCATCGACAGACCAAACACATCGCCTCGATCGATTTTTTCGAAACTCGCGATCGGTGACGATGTCAAAGAGAAGAAGGAGGAGGAGGAAAAATAATAGAGAGAGAAGAGGAGCGATCAAGCTTCGAGGGGCAGTCAATCACCCCAATAAAAAAGACGAAAGCCCGCCCCGAAATTGCGCGTCGCGAGAAATGACAATTGAATTACAATCGAGGCTAATCGTTCGGCATCGATTCGAATCTTCCTTGTGACAAGGGGGATATAATAATCTTTGCCCGTTACGAAACATTTTTCTTTCCTTTTTATTCTCATCACGGCACGTGTATATTGTTTTCGAATAAAAATAATCGTATTAATGCAGGATTATTATCGAGATGTAAAATTAAATTTACATATTTTAATTTAATTTATTTTAAAGAATCCCAACTAATGTAATACATTTTAATTGTACATTTCGTGTATTGAGGAGTATGGATGTGTGAAAATTATTTTTTCAGATATATATATACACACAGTTGTAACAAAAAATATTGCATTTAAGGTTTTTAAACGATATTTGGTACGCGAGATAGAGACACAATTTATCATGGTCAAAGTGGGAAGATCGAGTATTCAAATAATTTGAGTATAATACGCGTGGTTAAGATTTTTGAATAAATAATTTATGGTATTAATAATATCAGGAATAAATGGTCTTATATCGCGTTAGATATTTCTTATCGGAAAAATCTGTTGTAAGGTATAAAATACGATAGAGGAGGGTCGTAAATCATTTCTCGGTTTACAATATATAATGCGTCTTTTAACGACGTTATTTTAAATAATATAACGATATATGATACGATATCAAACGGATAATGTAACGTAATATAAAATAATAATATAATACAAAATTTAGTGAAATAGGATAATAACGATATATACAATGGACGATATCGCACGGTTATCACGGGAATGTTTTTTTGAGACTATGATCAAATGCAACTTTATTTCGAAGTCTGTAATTTAGCGTACTTGTTGTTCCCTTTATATGCATAAAAATGTTCATTCTTTCTTTCTTTTCTTAACCATCGTTGCGTTAGTTTCTTTACTTCTATCTTCCACTCGTAACATTAATATTTTCAAGTTAAAATTATCGTGATAGAAAATTCATTCGTGACGATGTCAAAGAGAAAAAGGAGAAGAAAAAATAATAGAGAGAAAAGAGCAGCGATCAATCTTCGAGGGGCAGTCACCCTGATAAAACAAACTAAAGCCCTTTTTTTTGCAATCATTGATAAAAATATAATCGTACGAGGAAAAGAAAACGAATACTCTCATTTTGAAATGACGAAAAATCAATTATCTATCGTAAGTAGATAGATTCCAAAAACAAAAAAATGAAATTTAATAAATAATGATAAAATATCTAAAAAAAAAAACAATCTACCATGACCATCATAGATAAATAAATTCACAAAAAAAGATAAAATTTTTTTCAACTCGCACAATTGAAAGCCATCATCTTTAGAAGAAGAAAAAAATCGAACGAAAACAATGGAAAATACCCTCCTGATCGCGTGAAACGCATTGTTCATAAAAATACAACGACAAATAATTACGTCATCAGAGTGAACAGAGCGGAGGAGAAACGGTACGAAGTAGCGGTCGTGTGTTTCTGCGGGGGCACAACACAAAAGGGAACCGAGGCTGGTCTGGCCGTTGCGTTTCGTCGTACGTTGCACGCACGTAGAAAGTTTTATCGTGTCGTTCCGGTGAACGATTTTGCCGGAACAATTTCCAGAAGTGGAACGGTCGCCTTTGTGGCTTCGATCCGGCCGATTCGCTCCGTCAAATCGGAGAAATTGCCGGCTTTGGGGCGGCGTTTCAAGAACCGGGAGAAC
>NW_006263634.1:14987-17471 GCF_000469605.1 Apis dorsata | reverse complement strand
CCCCCGTTTACGTATGTAAAAAGGGACGAGGACGCCATTGTGAAATTTCTGGTGTGCGTGAGGATTAAGTTTTTCCTCGTGGACTGTTCGGCATCTCGTTGTGTCATTGTTATGGAAATCGGCCTATTGTAACAATGCGAATGGACGGGGACTATATATTTTATTAGGTTAGGTTTCAATTACGAGCATTATTGTCGTTTCGTGGGAGGGGTGGAGGGAAGGAGGAGGGGGGATATTAAGTCGTCGTGCGTGGAATAAAAGAAAAAGAAAAAGAAAAAAATCGAACGTTTATCGCTCGTGTAATTTATGTCGTAAGATTGGAACAGTGGATCCATTATACAAGAATGTGTAATATTGATCGTTGAAAATTATTCTTATCTCGCCAAACGCCCTCATTTTTCAAATGAGAGTTAGTTTGCTTCGTAATTTATTTATTTTTGAGAATCGTTGAATTCTAATTCTAATTATTGTTGTTAGATCTGAATTCTAAATTCTAGAAGACTCTTATCTTTGTTGTTTATCCACCATTGGCCGATTCGTTATCAGGTGGACGGGCCGAAACGGCCGGTTCGCTCGTTTTCTCGGAGAATCGGTTCAACGAACCCTCGAGCACGAGTCATCCCGTATCACAGAGGTTAATTGGGGTTGTAACTTTCTCCGATTTGATTTATGCCCGCGAAACATTGTCGCTCGATGCCGGCTTTCTTCTTCTTCTTCTTCTTCTTCAACCACCGACAGTTTTCCACGCCTTGGACGAGATCGATTATTCATCGAGGAGGGAAAAATCGGGTGTTGGAATTGACAGAGATCGATTCGATCGCGCTATTGTTTTCTCCCTTCGAATGAATTTTTTAATGTAAACCAAGATATTTTGAACGAGGAAGAGAGTGGAACGCGATAAAATTTATTTATTTTAAAAATATTATCGATAAGGTATTCATCGTTGAATTTTAAGAGAAGAGATTTTAACTTCGAGATTGATGAAATTTTGACGTGGAAGGAAAAGTATGATGGTAAAAAATAATTTTTACTATTGTATATAAGAGATTTAAATAATTTACACGAGTAATTTACATTCTGAAACTCGAGGATTTGGTGATGATGAATTTGCAAAAGGGTTTATTGTTAAGGGGTTGAAGAAAGGATTAAAGAAAAAAGGATTATGTGGAAAATAATTCAAGAATCTGTATAATTGGTGTTAAGAATACTAAAGCCAATTTGATCCTCTTAAATATTCCTTTTTTGTATTTAACATTGGGTCGAATCAAGAATCTTAGTATAATTAATGGTAAAGAAGATTAAAATCCATTTCATCCCCCTTACTTTCGTATCTTATCAAATCTATATTAAGTATCATTGTAATTTCGACCACGAGAAACAATCAAATTTTATATTTATTTAAAAAATCAAGTGTATTAATATTATCAATTTTTTTCAATGGATTATTTTTTAATTAATTTGCATTCATAAATGCAAAGTTATTTACTCTTTATAATGATCTAAATACGTCTATTACACGGACCATATGATGGATCAATGTTATAAATTGTACTTCAAATCTACAATTGGACAACGGTGTCTTGTGACATCACGATTCAGGGTTCAATTACGCCTCAAGGTTGCTCCTCTCGTGTGGCCTATTTTTACACGCCATGGAAATTTTCAAAAGTTTATTGAAGCACGTGTGAAGATCGGGAACAAGGAATGTACGAACGATAATATATTTCATCTCACTCTTAATATTTATCTTTTTCATAAAAAGAAGATCAAATAAATTCCAAGTAAATTGATATTAATTTAAAATTTTTTAAAATTCAAATAAAGAAATAGTCATTTTCAATATCGTTCGTTGAAAATCAAACTTTTTTTTTTTTTTTATTCTAAATTGATATTTCATCTTGCTCCAATTCTCCAATAAAAATTTGTTGTTCTACTTTCAAAAACGGAACACGTCCATTATACTACTACTATAAAAAAAGAAAAAAAAAAAAAGTAAAAAAAGAAGCAAAGAGTTTAAAGCTCACACGTCGTAAAACGATATCTTCTTTCTCTCTTCCTACAACGTGGCGAGTGGTGGGGGGGGAGATCTCGCCTCGTGATGGCCTTGAGCGGCCATCGATTTCACGCGAGCTATAAATCGCGTCTAGCTCCATTTTTCTAACGAACGATCTGGCTTATATTCGCGTTGCGCGCCAGCTGGTTTACAGCTGGAACGTGGACAATGTTGCTCTGTTTGGCCGTGTTAGATGATCGATCCGCTGGTGCTCGGTTCATAAATTTCCTCGGCGATATGCAAATTTTCAGCCGATACCGAACAGTCGGATCAAACGGTGGCTTTCTCGCTCCGGTATGAATAATTATGCCGCGGCCTTTCAAGAGCGGCGTCTCGTTCGACAGAAGCCGGAATCGTAACGATCCTTCCAACGTACACGGATCGTAAATTTGCAATACCGATATGCAAATGGTCGAAGCGCGTGCTTATCG
>NW_006263634.1:12239-14842 GCF_000469605.1 Apis dorsata | reverse complement strand
CTCGGCCGACTAACCGTATCACAATCGCGTAATTGTCGGTAAATTGAGTTATCAGCGGCTCGTTTCAACGGCTGTTCATTCCACGGTTACCCTTACTGTAATTTTACCGGTTTCATGATTTCGTTTTCAGAGGAGAGCGACGTATTATGAAACGAGTCGTTTGTTAATTATTGTCGCTTTTACGATACGAGCGTAAAAGCGTGGTTTTATTCGTGGGATGTTGGAATGTTGTGGGATGAAATAAAGGTAATTAAATTTTAGAGTTAATTTAAAGAATTAAAATTTTGCCCGAACTATGAACGATGGGTTATGTTATAACGAGAGATTTAAATTTATTCTATAAATCCTTTTGATTTGAACGAAATCTGAAGGTTCGAATTACGTTCCACGATTGCGTGACATTTATTCTGTTTTGTATTTAATTATTTATTTTTCTTCGGTTAATAAGGATGATAATAATTGCGCGTTACATTCGATTCAAAATTGAATATTAATTTTTTAAAAGAGAAATTTTCCAATTTTCTAAGAAGAAAGAATCGAAGATTTTTCTTTATATTAAATTTTCTTTTACATTATTATTTCACTATACTTTTAATATCGTTATTTTATTAATGATGATGTATGAAAATATTATCTAATAAAAATAATTAGCAGATAAAATAGGAAGATAAACTGGGAAAGAATTCATGACTCATTCCAGTAGTTGTTCTTGAGTAAATATGTAGATTAATGTAGATAATATGTAGGTTAAATAGTATGGTGAGTATGGTGATTTGATCGTGTAACAAATTATGTATCTATCGACATTTGTATCACTATGTAAAAAAAGTGGCAAAAAATTTTATTTTTCTTTTTTTTCTTTTCTTTTTTTCTAATGGCTCACTGCAAATGCGTGTTGTCGAAGAACTTTTTTTTGCTGAATAATGATAAAATCGGTTGATTTTGCATATTATATTGCGTCTTGAATACGCAAATTACTAGTTTGAGCGAAAGAACTGGACTTCCAAGGCGAGAAAGTCAGCGACAAATCATCTCTCTTCTCGACTTTTGACTATTTTCTTATCTACATTTGATTGATCGATGCATAAACCTACTTCCTAGTTAATCCTCCAAAATTGCACTTCCTCCACATCAGGAAATCGTAAAATGGGAGACTTCAAAGAACTAAACTATCAACTCTCTGCCAACACGTGTGAAGAAAGACGAACTTTGAAGACTCTAAAAGAGTATGATAAATATTAAGAGGAATCTAGGGAAATTTTCAATAATTGATGATTCTTGCATTATGAAAAATACTATAATTTTTAGTTATTTTCCACGTTATCACAATTTATACCTTTCTTCTGAATCTATAACTTACAGTATTTAAAAATTACAAATTTATTATATAAAAATTTATTTATTAAAAATCATCAATCATTGAACGTGTTAATTTCCATTAGTCGATGATGATTGGTCAAAAATGCTAGTTTAAAAAGTCAGGGTGAGAATCGCTGTAGGCAAAACAGTGACAGCGGAGGTTGATATCGGTCGGTAAATCGAGCTATCGAGCACATTTCGATTTTTTCGCCTAGCTGGAAAGCGTCCATGGACCGTGCAAGCTATCTTCGCGGGTATCTTTTGCCTGGAAAGTGGGACGCCGCTGCGTCCACCTCTTTTATCTCTTTCTCTCTTTCTCTCTCTCTCTCTCTTCTCCTTTTTCTTCTTCTTTTTCACTTAACCTCCCTCTCCATTTTGCAGGACGTTTTATCACTTTGCTATCGCGCGTAGCTCGCAATAAGTAGCGTAGTAGAAAGTACGAGCGTTTGGTGGTTGTATTTTAGCTTTCACGATCAGATAGCCGGGGCCGATGTACGCATGCGTGCCGCCATTTTATTATCGCGCTTTTGCTTTCCCGCCTTTCTTTCTTTTTCTCCCTTTATTTTTCCCTGTTTCTCGAGCGTGACGATTTTTAAACCGGAAAAAACGAGTCGATTTGAATTCACTTCTGTGAATAGTGATTATTCGTTAGAATATTGTCTTTCTTAAAAGATAAAATATTGTATTTGGCATCTGTTTTTGGTTTTCAATATATGATGATGAGAATATTTAATGTCCCGTTTGTATAAGTATAATTTATTTGTCCCATTAAAAAAAAGATGATAAATTTTTCTTATAACTCATAGAAAGTTGAAAGAATATTTTAATTAATATATTTAATGGAATCTAAATAGTATTTAATATTCACATTTAAAGATAAATTATAATAACTTTCATTAGTGTTTACCAGTTTTTCTATTTTGCTAATGCTTTCTATCTTAATCATCTGGTGATCATAATTGGTGATCACGATAACTCGAATTAGATTTGAGTTTTTGATCGATTAATTTTATAATATATGTAGTTTTAATTTACTTCTATACTAAAGGAAGTAAAATAATACGGTATAAAATTTTATTTATCTTTCACGCTCCATACAAATATGGAGTTTCATGATTCTTGATACTTGATGATCAAGTATTTTTTATTTTCTATCTCTCTCTACGTCTCTCATTTTCTCGGGGGGGAGGAAAAATAGAAAAAATTAGGATAATTTTACAGGGAATTTTCGTAGTAGTTTACAG
>NW_006263634.1:5029-11932 GCF_000469605.1 Apis dorsata | reverse complement strand
CGTAAAAAAAAAAAAAAAAATCTCCCTACGACGAAAGGCGGCTGCAGGAAACCCGTTTCGTTCGCTGCACCCAAAACGAGGTTATCTCGGTTCTCACCGAGCCGCGCGTGCACCACGCGTGTAATTTCGATATTCTGCACAATTTCTGCCGTGTCGACATCGGCCACGACCCTTCTTATCCCTTCTCATCTCTCCTTTTTTTCTTTCTCTCTCTCTCTCTCTCTCTCTCCCCCCTCTCTCCGTAAGCCGCGTACCGTTGCAACAGTAACCGAGAAGAGAATTCCGTTTTCGACGTTTCGAATGAAAACACGCCAACTATCTTTCGAGAAAATGTAATCATTGTAATTTTCTCGTTTCGTTTCATTCATTGACGACGAGAAAGATAGATGTTAAATTAATAAATATATATTGATACTTGTTAAATCGATATTATTGTATCGTCAGTTCATAAATTTTTCCAAATTTGTAAACTCTAAATACGCGAGATATTGGATTTTTAAACCTCCTCTCGAGGTTTCAAATGACACTTTAAACGGCAATAGACGGGAAACAAAAACTGTTCCTCTCGTGGGGGAAAATCGATAGTTCTCGAGTGTTAATCGTTATTTTGAAAAGAAAAAGTTTTCTCTCTCTCTCTCTCTCTCTCTCTCTCTCTTGAAAATGTTTTTCTCTCAAACATTTCTCGCTTTTACGATTCGTTGGCTTTAGCTGCCATTAATCGAGAGAGTATACAAGATTGTTTCTAAATTCGACAAGCTTGAAATAAAATTGCAAAGCGCGTCAACTTTGTAACGTTTACGAGTTTTTTTTTCTTGTTAAAAAACGAGGATCAACAGACGATTTCGACAAAGGAAATTGTGGGATTTTTTTATTTTTGTTTTTATGGAAATGTAAAACCGTAGAAAACATTGGTTTAATCAACCATCGTCTATCAAATTTCCTTTTTTGATAAAATAAGATAATATTTTAAAAAAGAGATACGAAATATTCAACGAGCACGAGAATATCTATTGATTTGTTATTTATTGAGAGAGAAACGAATATATAAAATTATAAATACAGCATTGGACAAGACAGATCTCTCACAGAAAAAAAAAATTTGCGAAATATCCTTGACTCCCAACACCAATTATATCAATTTCACGGTATAATTTCAGATAAAAATTTCCATTTAAAAGTTAAAAATTACAAATTCAAAGAAAGATATTTTTTAAAGAAAGGAATCTCGTATTATTCAAAAAACGTTATAACAACAATTTTTAGTCAAATCGAAATAAAATATTATTCTAATTTACGAGCAATTTGCAGACAAAAGAGGGAAGGAAGATAGAGTGGGAAACGAGACATGTCCGGTTAAAAGGATCACAAAGAGAAAAAATCGAGTGCAGTGCACTCAAGTGAAGGAGAATAAAAAAAAAAAAAAAAAAAAAGAGAGAGAAGAGAAAAATGTTTCTGGCGCACTGAGAAGAAAAACAGGGACGAACGAGACAAAGCGTCGTAATTTTTCGGCAACAGCTCGCGAATATACGAGTTTTGCTGATTCTTTCATGATTTTTCTCGCTATCATGATCCATCGATCGCGATCGAGTACGTGCAAGCTAGCGATAGCTTCGAAAAACGAAAAGATTTTTGAGCAATTTTTTTCAAGCCACGAATAAAGATTAATTTTGAAAGTGTATTTTCTAAATATTTTTTTTTTTTTTTGTACAGGAATTATGGAGAGTTTTGAAATTTTTTTTCTTTTAATTCAAATGAAAAATTTGGAAACGTGTATTAACATGTATTTATTCGATTGCGTTATTGAGGAGGAACAAGTTTGAAAAAATATAAGTAAGAAAGGAAATTCGTTCGGAAATATGTATGGAAGATAGTGGAGAAAATTGGTTTCGCATTTTTATGGTATACAGAAATATGGGTCACGAAGAAAGAAGATAGATTGAGAGAGAATTTTATGACGTTGAGGAAAATAAGTGAAATAAAACGATATTGATATAGTTATTTGTTGAGGATTTCATCTTGTTTTTGCATCTTTTTTCCCTTTCTCTTCGAGAGTTTAATTGGAAATAAAGTTTTAGAGTGTGAAATATGAAAAAAAAAAAAAAAAAAAAAAAAAGATAATATAGCCTAGTTTCCAGTTTTTGTAATTTAAAAATAAAAAAAATGAAGGAATGAATAAAGCAAAAGATGATATAACCTAGTTTCCAGTTTTTGCAATTGAAGAATAAAAAAAAGAGACAAGAAATTAAATGGCCCATTACATTTTTTTCCAATATTTAATAAATAAATTCTTTCGTTTAATTTATTTTTTCTTCGATCCAAAAACTATTTAATCCTTGCTCTAATACTCCAAAATCTCCGGATGTTAAAAGAAAAAACTTTTGTATAAAATCATTTTTATATCATTTTCCTTATCTTCTACAAACCTCTACAAACATTAAAAAATAAATATTCCAAAATCTTCAAAAAAAAAAAAATACACAGGATTTCACAATATGTTCTCCCAACTGTTCCAAAATCTCCACTTAAATACTACTACGTTCAAATTCCTCCTCCCCCTCAAAAAAAAAAAAAGAAAAGAAACGCGATACGATAAAATCACTTTGACAATAATTTTCCTTACCTATAACTAAAGAACAAGTATTCCAAAATTTCCAATTGCATAACATCCCCGATTGTGTTACAACTCACTGGAACCAAAGCACCACGTAGTCTCTCCGTAGGATCGGTCGAAAAGTTCGAAGCGGGAGGATCGTGTGCACCCATCGCTAGTGCAACGCACGGAGGAGATGGTTGGGTGCAACGAGCGAGCGCGCGGGCGCAAGTATGTACGTGTGAGTATATACGTGTGTGTTGTACGTGTGCACGCGCGCGCCGACTGGGTAGGTGCACCGCCACGGAGGAGAGTAAACGCAATAACTGTATCTCTGGTCCAGGGGGTCACTGTTCCACGACGAGTCCGCTCGACTGTTCTCGGCTTCTTGCCTTATACACGGTGTCCTCGAAGCATCGTGCGCTACGGGGGGGAAAAGAGCGCGGGGAACCCGGTTTTTTTTTCAGTTTAACGCGAAAAAATAATGGAAGGACGATGATTTTAATCGTTGATTGGTTTTATTATTTTCCTTTTTTTTTTATATTTGATCAGTGGATAAAATTTAATTGAGTTTTAAAATTTTGTTTTATAGCGATACTTGCGTTTCTTGCGTTTTTTTTTTTAATTTATTTGACGGTCATATCAGAAGAATTTTATTTATAGATCTTATTATCTTCTATTTCTTTTTCTCTCTCTCTCTCAATAAGAGGACTAATATTTGATTTGCATTTTTAAAAATTTCGTCGTTTAAAAATATATTTGTAATAAAGAAGATGGATCGTAATTTGCTGATACCGAGTGAGAAAAAGTATTTATCGTAGAAACGTGTTTAAAAATATAAGCAGGCTTGGAAAATAAATAACATTACGGCATAAATGTATGTATGTTATTGTTAGACATATCTTGAATAAAGGTTGACGTAATTTCTCACGTTAAATCGTGAAATAGAATAATATTAAATCGTCCAAACCTCGGTCGTAACAATATCGCAAGAAAGAAAAAATTTCGTGCCTCTAAATATCACAAAGTTATAATTTCTCTGGAAATACTTTCGCGATAGTGGGAGACGAGAGATTCTTCTCTTAAATTTTTTTCCGCGCTTTCAAGCATTTCCAAGTATCCTATTACTGGGATATGCCCAGAGAAACGTTTCTTCGATCGAAGATCACGTTTCAAGATTCGTTTCTTTAATTTCCTCGAATCTTCAATCTTTTTGAAACTTCAACGTATTACATCGAATGTGGAAGACAAATCTCGAAGATATCTCGAGATTTTGAGCTATCATATATCATATATCACCTTCTTCGATTTACAATCCTCACTATTCCCTTTCTTCTTTTTCCTTTAGAATTACCAATTTTTTAAATATTTTCTGGAAGATTTTATAAAATTTATACATTTCGACTCAATATTTCCAAAACACTCTCGATACATCTCTGCAGCTGGGAGAAATTTTCCTCCGATAAATAAATAAATTCCACTCTCCGCTCCGCGAAATCCTTCGAGTGTGCACCGTTATTTTTCCACGGGTTGAACGAGAGGATCCGTGCTCGTTCCGGATCGATACCCGTTTGCCCCAGTTCGGCCACCCTTGCTTCTCGAAAAGTGAAAACAATCAGATGTCCACATGTCCCTGGCCACGTCGTTTCCCTTTCACTTCTTACCACCGGACCCGCGCCACCCTTAGCAAGAGCGCACCCTTTCCCTTTCGCTTTCCCTGTCCGGTTTTCCGCCACAATGAACCGACACCTACTAGAAAAGGGCCTGGACGCAATGTTTATTCGTTATTTTTTTTTTTAACGTGTTCCATCTTGAAATTGTCTAACAGTTGATTAATTACTTTTTCCTCCATACATGAAATTAAATTATTGTCAACAAATTTTAATAACAATATTCATTGTGTATGATGAAACATTAATATCACGTTTAATATTATTTTTCTCGATTTGTAGTTAGAATTACTTATTAGAGGAAAAAGTAATGTTAGATCCATAAGCATAATTTTAAAGATAAATTGATCGAAGAATAAAAACATCGAATTCTTCTCACGAACGATGCAGAATAATGCTATAAGATATCATCTTCTTCGATTCACAATCCTCACTTCCTATTCCCTTTCTTCTTTTTCCTTCGATGCATAGAATTATCAATTTTTTAAATATTTTCTGGAAGATTTTATGAAATTACATTTCCAAAAACACGACACAGCTACAAGATTAATAGATGGAGATTGTAATTAAAACGAAAAGGAAAGGGGGAAGAGAGAAGTTTTTTTACAGAATTTTCTCCGTTCTTTTTCCAATCGATTTAGCAAAATTGATCCGGTCGCGCGTGAATTCGCGCGAGCGCGCTGCTCCTCCACACCCCGTTTTCCAACCCCCGTCCGAAGGGTCCGTCCACAACCATACCACCTTCTCCCCCGTTTTTCTTCTTCCTCGTTTTTTTTTCGCGCGTGCTTCCCCACGGTTTACCCGGAATAATGACCCAATAACACAGCTGACCGGGATTTACGTTCACAGCCCGTGAACTGGATCCGCAAGGCGAGCGTGTTAACGAGTTGCCGGGAACAATGGGATACACGGAGAGAAATCGGCCGCAAAAATTCCCGTTTGAATATTCCGCCGGGCTTGGAGTAATAGTAATAAATTTTTATGAATTATTATATTTTGGGGAAGAGAAATAACGGATGGGATAGATTAAAAGTAGCGGGTATAGTATCGATTTTGGAGCAATGATTATTCGATTTTGAGAATCGTGTTAACGATTCTTCGATTGAAATAAATATTTCGTTTATTATACGATATTATTCATTTCCTTATTAAATAACAAACTCGAATAATCTCATTCGCCACATTTTCGAATAAATATCTTCCGATGGGATACATATCGATGTACATATGTAACTACATAACACTATATGTAAATAAATAATCAAAATAAATAGCTCTACTACGCTTGTTCGATTTCTCAGAACGAGAAACGAAAATAAATAAACGAAGCTAAGCGTATCGACAGGTAAATAGCTCTCGTTTACCAAACACGATAATCGTCGCGCACACCTTTATCCTTTCCAATTCCCTTGGACAGACGGAATATTTAACGTATAACATATCATCATCGTCGTCATCATTGTGCGCGCAATCTGCCCACGAGCCTGAGAGCGTCATCGTTTCTGAGACATTTTCCTGAGAAAACCTAGGATAGAGAGAGAGAGAGAGGGAGCGACGATGGTGAAAAATCGGATGGAACGCGGACACGATTGGGAAATGGGCGGCAAACATCATCGGTAAACGTGGTGACGCCATTGATCGAGCGGTGGTTATGGTAATCTCGGCGTTGCAAAAGAGAACGGGCAACGTCGCTTCGAAGGGGACAGCACCCGATTTGTCCATGGGCGCCTTTTCACCCGCCGTCGGGAAATTCGATTTTTGCATAAACACGTGGGTTCCGCTGGCGCGTGGGCGGATCAGACCGACGTGGGCGATCGCAGCGCGATTACGGTGTTCGATGATGCGTCATCCTCCTCGACACGCTCGATCCCCTTTCGAACGCGGAATTCGGACCTACTACTGTTCCGGGAAACAAGTAGTGTTATTACGCTCTTCTCAGGAGGAGGAGAGTTTCGAGATAGATTTTTTCCATCATTTTTCTTGCCACGTTTTAGAGAAATGTGGAATCCCGAAGAGAAGAGTGTTTTGGACACTTTTGAAACTTTGGAATCGAGTTGGAACGAATTTTTGCTTTCTTTGACGGTTTCTAGAAAATTGGATGTTGCGCAAGAGGTAAAGAACGAAGCTCTCTGTAGGTTTTTCAAATTGAAAATTATAAATATTTTCATCGTGATTCAATTTTAATTATTCATTTGGAATATTCGTTTTGAAGAAAAAATAATCTTTCAGATATATTCTTCATATTTTAGAATTTTATCATGCATTGCATCTACGTATATTTACGTGTTCGTGAAAAATCATCGAAATTTCCCTAATCGAAGGGGATGTTATTTTTCACTCTCCCTTCTTTTTTCTTCTTCTGCAATAACAATCACGCTGAACAACTCGATAACGCGTTATCACCGCCCAAAGCGAGCCACAAATCAAACAACAAAGCTTTTGCCCGCCAAGTATTCTTAGCTTCTCGATAAAAAAAAAAAAAAGAAAAAAGAAGAGAAATGCGGAGTTACGAGAGTGTCGTTGCAAATAAATCGCAACAACGAGACTCGTATTTTTTCGCTGTAACGCGATCCTGTTTTTTCACTTCTTCTTCTTCTTCTTCTTCTTCTTCTTCTAAAGGGTGATAACAACTAACCCGTGTAT
>NW_006263634.1:0-4806 GCF_000469605.1 Apis dorsata | reverse complement strand
AAAAAAAAAAAAAAAAAAAAAAAAAAAAAAGAAGAGCATTCTTCTGTATTTTCTTTCCTCGACAATTTTTTCTTTTCTTTTTTCTTTGCATCGAGTTCCATTTTAAGACTTTCTTTACGGAATGGAATGGAAGATTAATGGAGAACGATAACGTATCGATCCGCGCGATGATTGATGATGGCGAAATTAATTAGATTAAATGAAATCGAGGTACAAAGAGGGATTAAAGAGTGTAAAAAACGAGGGTGATAAAGCGATACCATTTTTTCCAATAAACATCCTTCGATACAACTTAATTCTCGACTGACAGTTACATCATGAATAATCTCTTCCTTATCGTTACACTAATTTCAATTTCGATTTTTATATAAGTACGATACGACTTGGATGGAATCTTAAACATTATTTTCTCGCCAATTCCTCAACCCTTACGAACAAAAAATAAAGAAAAACAAACGATTCAAAGATAAGACCAACACAATCAAACTAATCCCCTCTCTTTCCTGACCCTTCATCTTCTCCAAAAATCCCATTGAAAACAATCCTCTCTAGAAGAAGAAAAAGAAGAAGAAGTCGAAGTGAACGATTTTAAAACGAAACGAAATAATTATCCCATCATTCGACACGATGCAACCACAAACGCACAAACACTTGTGAATACAATCGCGTGCGTGT
The DNA here is from genome assembly GCF_000469605.1 of Apis dorsata. Lineage (NCBI taxonomy): Eukaryota > Metazoa > Arthropoda > Insecta > Hymenoptera > Apidae > Apis > Apis dorsata. The sequence continues at coordinate 4,131 of NW_006263634.1, read as the reverse complement.
AAGTCGGACGTTGAGTGATGATATCAAGTATATATACGACTGTGTGTCACGGGTCATCGGCCCTCGGATATTCTTGGCAATTCTCTCTCTCTCTCTCTCTTTGCCTGCCTCCCTCCCTCCTTTTCTCTAACTCTCCTTTTATTTTATTTTTCCCTCGGTCTTCGACGACCCCAGCAGCCCAAGAGAGACGAGATCCTCGATATCTCGCATCTCTCTCCCTCCACACCGAGACTTCTTCCTCCTCCTCCTCCTCCTCGCCACCCTCTCTCGATCGCCTTCCAATAATTCGATCGAAGGGACATCCTGCCCTTCCGGCTAACGAGAAAAATCATGGAGAGGGAGGAGGAGGAGGAGGAGGAGGAGAATCGATCCTTTCCTGTCGCTCTCTTTTCTCTTCAAGATTCTTCAATTGGAACGTTGTCAGGGGAGTGTAAATACGTTTCGAAGGGTAAGAAGAGAGAGAAAGAGAAAGAGAGAGAAGTGTTTTTATTTTGTGGATTATTTTCGAGTTAATTGAAATTAATTTCTTTCCAATTGTTTCATTTCATTCACTTTAATTATCCTCGTTCGAGGATAAGGATTTTCTACTGTCGAGTTACTTTTCCACTCGTGAAAAATATTTTGGAAAGCGAATTTCTAAAGAATTTTATTCTCGAATGTATTTATTCGTCAAATTAAGGAATGGAATATGGTGGGATATTTGGCAACAATGGAGGGGGAGGGGGTTTGAGATTAGTGAGTTTATATAGGGAAGGGATTTTTAGGGATTTTTGTGAATGAACTTTAATTTTTTATCGCTTTTCAAGATTTTTAATGTTTTATTTCTTATGAAGTTGGTTAATGAGATACAGAATAGAGTGGAACAGAATATGAAATTAAATGAAAATTGGTTTTGAGATGCTGTGAAGATTCTTACTCTCCCCGGTGATTTCTTTTTCCAAGTATTTTTAATTTTAAATAAGTTTAAATATATCGTAATTTTACAAAATGAAAAATAAAAATAAAAAATTGAAACTTTGCACCATCTCGAATATTAATTTCTCGAAAATTTCAAACTTCTTGTTATCAATCCAAAATGAAAAGGGTTGAAAATGGTATTACCTGTCCAAAATAAGCACAGGAGAACAACGAAGGAGGGTATGCTCGGGGGAAGAATGAATTCGATGTTACGCGTTTCTTACCTGTAACAAAAAAAGAGAAGAGAAGAGAAATTATAAAATTTAAAGAAAGAATTGTTGTTTGTGCGAGACAAAAAAATGGGTGTTTCAAGTTCAAAGTTAGTGGATTCTACGAAGCGAGGAATGCTGCAAATACGAATAAAACTCGATACGATAAAAGCTATAAATAGAACGAGAACGATATAAAGCTTATTCTAATCTTTTTTTTCTTTCTTTCTTTTTCTCGCTGATATTTTTCTTCTCCACCGAGATTCTTCCACTCCAAGATCCGATCGAAAATTTTTTCAAACAAAAATTCAAATTCATTCCAACGTTTTACTCCTATAATTAAAATCGAGATCGTGTCGATTAAATTTCGAATATTTATTTTAAATAATAAAATAACAAAAGCATAAAGTACATAAATAGCACAAATGTATATTCGAAAAAAAATAGTAATTCTATAATTTGTTTAGAGAAATTTATGTTTGAAGAAAATACGTGAAATTATTACCATTTATTGGTTTTTAATGGAATGGACAAGAAATTTTTGCAAATTCGCAATCCGTTTCCTGATGTAAGAAACGAAAGGCACGATGATAAAAGAGAGGAAAAGGGATGATAGCCGAGAACGTCGAAGATTCATCACGTGAAATAACCGAGAAAAACAGAAACGAGAGGCATTAGTTATTCCGGACAACGAGCGGCCATTAAAATCGCAACGCGTTCGAGTAGCTTCATCATCGTCATCGTGATAGATTATGGGCAAAGAATCACTGTGTTCGCCGTTGAAAACTAAAACCTGTCGTTTACACGCTTCGTTTCAGGTACGTGGAAAAATAAAGAGTATTAAAAAAAAAAAAAAGAAAAGAAAAAGAAAAAAAAATTAAAAATATCGAATTTTTGTAGACATTGTGCATAAAATCATCTATCATTCATTAGAACGATTAAAAAATAGGATGATAAAGACGTTTCGAATATTATTCTTATTAATTTATGTATAATATATAGGGTCTATTTGGATGTTTATTATAAATGTTAATTATAAATAAATAGGATAATATAGAAAAAATAAAATATTCAAGATAACAATAGTAATAAATAAATATTGGTATAATTTTCTTTAGATAAGTGTTTAATATTAAAGGGTATGAACAATCTGTGATGTCGCGTTTTCCGTAGTTTTATTCTACTAGCTTTCTATGTCGGTCGAAATATGCTTGACATTTGTTACTAGCTTTTCTTTTTCTATTAGAAATTCTTTTTTTTCTTTTGCTATCATTAAAAGATCTTTGTTAAATATTTTATGATACAGAATTTTACCATTTAAAATTTATTTGTATTTTTATAATTAAAATATTTAAAGTATTTTGCTTCTAAAATTATAGGCAATAATTTATAATTTCATTGTTAAAATTACATGTAATTTTTTGATCATTAATAAAAAAAAAAAGATAAATTTTGTTACAATTCCAATTTTGTGGTAGTTCTGATCATTTTCAAACATTAAAACAGTTAAATTCGGATATCTATAGTTTCGAGCAAGAGTAAAAGAATTCTTATATATACAAAATTGTTTTTTTTATTAAATTTTATATACAAATATTTATATTTTTATATAATATATATAACTTATATATCTTTTTATATTTTCAGATATCGTGTATGAGTTTTATATACATATATATACACATAATAAAATTTTATCAAAATATTATATCAAGGCAATATTACACGTGATCTTATTCCTTGTTTTGATAGAATTAAAAAAGGATTTTAAAATGTTCAGTTGGAAAAAATAAGTGAAAAGAAGCATTCAAAAGTAAGTATAAACTAGGTAGTATAATTTAAATGGTAAAGAATGATATATTATAACAATATAAATTTTTTATATGTTGATTCGAGAAGGAATTATAAAAATTAATATCGATTTTTTAAATAGAATCATACGTTTTTTTAATGCTGCATTAAATACATCTCACCATTCTCTATAGAAAAGTATTAAAGCCCATATAGCAAATAATTTCTAATTTAAAAGATATTTAAATTTAATTAAATATCTTTTAAACTAATGGTTTTTTGTTATGAATGGTTTAATATTTCCTTTTTTTTATAGAGAATATCGAGTTTATTAATGTGGTAAAAAACATAAAAAAACTAATATCATTATAACACATCATTCTTTATCTTTCAATATAATAATACATCCTATACTCCATCCTATTCCTCATCCCATATTCCTTATCCTATATTCCTATCTCATCCTATATACTCTCAATCCTTTAGAATTAAGTAAACTGTTAAAAAATGAATAATTAGTTGAAAATATGGGTGACTTAAAAGGTAAGTATAATAAGGTAAGTATAAAAGGTAAGTATAAAAGGTAAGTATGAAAAAAATATTAAAAATTACATATGCCACCTTTTTCATGATTATGTTATCCTGATAAAAATACTATAAAATTGGCAAAAATATCAGCCTTGAAATTCTAGGAAAAATATGTGCAACCTCTTATTAAATTATACTTTCCTAATACAAAGTTAAATATTCGACCAAAAATTTCTGATTCCTCAAAATTGGACTTTGTATCAGGAGAACATAAGCTGAAAGGAGGTCGTTCGACAAATTATTCCGAGAATTTCGGCAGTTCTTGGGAATGACGTCAAATTCTGAGAATTTCTAAAATTCTTGGAAATGACGTCAAATTCCTGGAATTTTTCGAATAGATGAAACGAAAGAGACTTTGGCTAAAAATTCGATTTTGTATTAGGAGAACATGATATGGCAGGAGGTCGATCGAAAAATTTTTCCAAGAAATGATGTCAAATTCTAAGAATTTCTAAAATTCCTGGAAATGACGTCAAATTCCTAGAATTTCTAAAATTCTTGAAAATGACGTCAAATTCCTAGAATTTCTAAAATTCTTGGAAATGACGTCAAATTCCCGGAATTTTTCAAATGGTTAAAACGAAAG
>NW_006263633.1:2042-2933 GCF_000469605.1 Apis dorsata | reverse complement strand
TTTTTTTTTACAGTTTTCATCCTTCTACGTGGGTCATGGGTCATGACAGCATTGATGGCAACGCAGATTCTTCTAATGGTGAGTCGCATGCTTTTTGGTTCCTCTGGTCATTCAATCATGTCGTAGGATGAAAGATCCGAATCGACACGAGTGACTGGTTGTATACGTAGATTTTTGCACGAGCACAATGACCACGGGTATTTATTATACCCGTGAGTAGTAACATTTCATTTGTGTTTTATTTATTAGATCAGGATAGGTTTTCTTGCACATCGCGTTTTTAACAGAACGATATTAATAATTAACGTTATATGAATAAGTTTTAACGTAATATTAGAAATTATACAATAATAATGATGATGCATATGATAATTATAATGATTATATTATAATAATGGTTGTTTATTATCATGTGATAATAAATAATATTTAATTTTTCTATCTATTTCATCAGAATGCATCGAAAGAATTAATTATTTGACATTTTATTCTGAACTTAAATTCGAAATGTAAAAATATTTAGTTTTTCATGTTAGGTTTTCATGTTCCGTACAAAAAATGTAATGAAATATAGTGCAAGAAAACATTTCGCGACAGGTAGATTTTTTAATCAAAGCCACAAGTTTTGAACATTGCTTTAATATTTTCGAAAATCTGCTTTGATAAAAAGATCGCCTGAGGTTATTTTCATTAATTTTTAGAGTCAATGATCTAGAATCAATAATTTCTTATTTTTAATTCATAAATAAATTTATAATTATATATAATTAAATATTTCATAAGTAAATTTCTTGTTCATTGTTCATATTATATATTATTTCTTTATTTAATTAAAATCAATAGTTATTCATGATAAAGATTTATTAAAATTTGAAATAAAACAAGCAGATG
>NW_006263633.1:0-593 GCF_000469605.1 Apis dorsata | reverse complement strand
AAAAAATTACGGTTTGAATTAGTGTTGCGTTTTCAAATTTCGCGTTTTGTATTAGTGTTGCGATGAAAAAACTATCGCGATTGTTCTTAATTACTTTGATTATGAAATACTATAAATTTTTTATATATATATATATTTTTTTTCAATTTATTTTGTAGTATTGCAATTTATAATATCGAAATATTTGAAGTAATATCTTTTCACATATAAAATAATTTCTATTAAATTTCTATTAAATTCATTTCAAAGATTAGTGTTGCGTTGAAGAAATAATCGCGTTTTTTAATGTAGTGTTGCGTTTATAATATGCCCAAAGTTCTTCCACTGATATGGTGGAAACGTTCCTGGTTCCTGGATCACTCGGTGCAAACTACAAGAGTTGCACATTGGTGATCTTACAACGGCAGCCTTTGCTATGGCTGTAATGGACCCGTTATTAGTGTTGCGCATAATGAAACATGAGTGCATAAATTAGTATGTAGAATTGCGTAAAAAATTCGTAGTTGCGTAGAACACTCTACTAAGGGTGTATATTTTCGGGAGTCGTTTCTTTTTTTTTTTTTTTTTTAAGAATAAATTAATTTCCTTTGCAA
>NW_006263632.1:307409-314958 GCF_000469605.1 Apis dorsata | reverse complement strand
AGATAAAATGAATAATGGCATGTTTTAGATACGAGTTTTTTTTGTGTGTATTTTTTATATTTTATGTCCGTAATATGATAGAGTAGAAATATTTATTATCGTTGGTATGTGTTTTGTTTTTAAAAATGTTTTTAAATTTCAAGAGATGGCGCTGATAATCAATTCTTATTTTTTCTTTATCCTTTTTTATTAGTTATTGTATTTGTCTTTGGTTTATTTTCGACATTTCACAAATGACGCTGAGTTTTTAATTCTTTATAGTTTGTATATTTTTTTCACTATTTTTTATTTTTGTTTGCTTTCGGCATGTTACCATATGAGATATGGTATAGAAATTTAATGTTTTGTTCTTTTTTTTTTAATACTTCTACTAATACTACTATTTAATACTTCTGTAGTGTGATAATTTTTGAAAAATATAGTAAAGTATCCTAATATGATATAATTTACTATAGAATTTGTATCGATGGTTGTAGCTGAAGAACATTAGTCTTTTCAGATGTCGGTATTTCAGAGCAGATCATATAAGCAATTCTTTTTTTTATTTTGTATCGAATTTATTCGTCTACATCAGGTTAGATAGATATTCTTATTCTAAACTGAGTTTATACTTTTTTTATACAGTTTCACATTTTTTTTTATTTTATCTACTAAATATTGAAATCTTTTTTTTATGCTGAATCGGTAATATCGGTAAAATGGTAGTGAAAGGTAATTGGTTTTCTACATTTTTAACCGATGATAAGTAAGTGAGAAGTCCGTTAACTTGGGACCTCTAAAGGATTATAGGTTGAAGTTTTTACTTTTTCAAAATTTCTTTGAAAAATTTTTTAATATATCAAAAAAATTTGTTTGTTTTAAAAATGATGAATTTAATTAATAGATTTGTGAAAATTATTATAACATTTTGTTTTTCAATAGCAATTGATGTTAAATTATTATTATTACGTGCCGTCAATTATATATTTTTTATCTCAGTATAGTGAATAGTTTTTATTTTTAATTTTTGTATATTAAAAAAAAATACATTTACAATAAAAAAAGGATGTGAAATCGTAATTAAAATGAATCAATGTTATAGTATAAATTCAGTTGTATCATTGTTGGTTAAATAAAAAAAAAAAAAAAAACATTGTCATATTCTTGTACAAATCATAAGAAATTGCACATAATATTTTTCATCTCGATTTCGAATTTCTTGCAAGTGAATGAATTTTCGAGAATCTTAAATTTTTCAAATTTCAAGCTTAGAAATTTCATATCCCGATCGAGGTATAGATTTGAATGTGTAGTGATTCCAATTCTCGACGAAAGTAGAATAACGATTCGAAAGAAAATATATCCGAGAATAAGGGTTGGAAACTAGCAAACAGAGGGGACATGGGGTATCTCGTGGCCATTCTCGCCACTGGAATCGGTAGCACTATATTACGATCGTACGATATCGTCCAAAGAAGTCCTGATTGTCGCCGTGGCAAGATCTCGCCGGATTTTCGTCCTTATCCTCGGACAACCGGCGAAAACTTTCACGATAAACTCGATGGGAATGTCCTCGAAACGTTCCTTCCGTTACCTCGCTTCTCTCGTTACTCTCCACCCCCGCCGCAACCGACCGCTACCCTTTTCCCTTCCGAAAACCGAAAACGCGATTTCCTAATCTCGAGGAAAGTATATAGTTGCACCTTCTTCTTCCTCGAGCCGTTCCAGATATCGAGATATAGATACGGAGGAGCAAAGGTTGGGTGAAAATATGGGGAGGGAGGTAGGATATCTCATGGATTCCGAGAGTGGCCGCCCGAGGCGTTCAACCAATTAGCTAACTCCACGGTACTTTACCCCTCGAAACCGCTAACGAAGAACCTGAGCGAAGGAAGAAAATCGAGAGAGGGTTGAGAGAAATCCAGATATCCCTCGCGGGGTGGATTCTGCGTAGATGTGCCCGCGGCTCTTCTTCACTACATCTCCCCGAGGACATATGTCGCCCCCGCGTCATGCTTTTACTTGCCCTTCTGTTTATTTTCGCGCGTATCTCGACAACTGACTAAATTTCGAATTATCTTGATGATGATATGATGATATTATTATATCGGGTATAGTCGTAAAATTAGGTTTCTGCTTCGAAGGGTAATTGTGTTTTAAATTGAAATTGATTGATACATTCGTGTAGAAAGTGGATTAGATTCAATTTGGAATTTTAATTTTAATCCTTTAAGTGATTATTTCGTTTTGTTTTTTATCACAAATTCGTCGTGGTAAAATAATTATTATCTGCTATGTAGGAATTTTATTGCGTGGTCATTGATTGAGATGCATTCCTTTTTTTTTTGTAGTCAAATTTTATATGCATAAATATCGGATTTAAGTGATTTAAGTGATCTACAAAGCACTATGCAGCAAGTCAGTGTTTTGTTCATCGTTTTTAAAATGATTTTGGAAATAGCTTTAGGAAATGGTCTTAGGGAATGGTTTTTAGAGTCATCTGTATTAAATGCCATCCAAATATCTTCCATTCAAGGAAATAAAAAATAATTCCTCTGCATTAAGACATTATTCCTTTTTGTCAGATCTAGACTCTAATAACTTTGTTCTGAAATATTAAAAGGGAGGATTCAATGATTCTAGGGATTAATTAAAAGTTTCTTTACAAAATTACTTTTTAAATTTAGGCGAGCATTTATCGTTTCAAAATTTTTATTTCATCATAATGAATTTATTTTCAATTGTATTTCCGTTTCATTCACATTTCGACAAACGTATAACATGCTAATTTTAATGGAATATTTATTTTTGTTTAAGCATAAGTTAAACGAAATGTTTAATTTAACGAGACATTTTATGTTTTATTTACTGACGCGAAACTTTCAGCTTGAGGTATATTTATTTACAGTGAATATTCCATTTTCATGTCGATGTATTTGCTGCGAAAACTATTGCCTCGTAATTTGTTCCATAAATAGATGTGGTAACGCGAATAAATTCGTACTAGAATCATAAAAAGCAGCGTACATTCTGTGAAATATTTTATTATTGTTTTTAGAGGTGATACTTTTATAACACTTTATAAATATTTTTTACAAAATTTTCATCGTTCAATCAAATTTAATTTATGCATATGTATGTGCATATGTATATCTACATAATTTATATAGTTTGAGTATAACCCTTTTTCTTAGAGAGTGTTATAAAAGATCATTATTAATTTATAAAAGATCATCGAGATTTAATCAGTTTTTTTTTAGAACTTACGATCAAATATTAACGTTATTGTATATACTCAAACTTCGATTTAAAAATTGAAATTATCCAATTTTTTTTTTTTTTTCTGTTCCTTCCTGTTTCACCAAAAGTTCAGTCCGCGGAACTAAAGGGTAGCTCAACGCTAAATTTTCATCTTGGTTGCCATTTAGTGGTTTGAAAAGTGCCTCGAGCGATGTAATTGGTAGACAAGCTGCTCGAATGGAAAGAAGGGAGAGAAGAAAGAGAATGGGAAACAAAATAAAAGAAGTTTAAAATGAGAAAGAGAACGCGAAACTTCTTAATGATTAAAAATTAACTTATCCTAATTACGTAATAAGGATAATTAGTAGAGATAATTCGAAATCTAGTTTTTAAATTCGTGAAACTTTAAAATTTTATGAAGTTTTTCATAATCTTGAATAAGATATTTATTTCTTTTCCTTTTTTCTTTGAACAAATATTCTATTTTATCGTGAACTAAAATTTTAATTTTCATTTTTGGAATTTTTCAAATTTATAACAAGGGAAGGATCTTATTCAAACGATACGACATAACAAAATTTCCTAGTTTCTTCATTTCTATTTCTAAGTTCCACTATCTATTCTTCCAATTTTCAATTTGATTAGTCTTTGCTAATTTATAATTAAAATTTCCTGTATTTTATATTTTACTATTTAAATTATTGAAAGTTTCGAATTACGAAAAGTAACACAAAATTTCGATGTCAAGAAAATTCAAAATCTTTCGAAATTTCGAATGTCTCATCCCTAGTATCAGAATTCTTCACAAATCTGAAGGATTTGAAATAAAGATTAAATTAACATTTTCACATTATCAGAAAAGAAAATCACCTAATTTTCTCTTAATCTTAATCCTCGATAGTTACAAAAGTTCAAAATCTGAAATCATTTTGTCAAAAATTACCAAAATTTCCAACGTTAAAATATCTGCTACGTGAACAAACGTGTTCTCTAGCACGTGATCGAGGCGGGAGGGGATGGTTTACACAAGTTGTCGCGATAGAAGGAAGAAAAAAGACGATTCCCTATAAATTCGCAGAGAGCCATACTCTTTCGTATTCGCGTCGTAGCTTATCTCTCGACGTAGATGCTTCGTACACGGAGCCGAACGCCTTATCTCGATCACGAGATTCGACTGGAAGGGTTTGTACATACGGATGACGCGTAGGTGGCTCATATCGGTCTATGCAAAGTTATGCCGTCACGTCGCGGCCGACGTGAGAGCATCGCTTCTCGTTTCCTCGACACGAGGAGCACGTGGAAAAGTCCGTGGAAAGTCGGCGGTAACGATAAATCTCCCCGCGACAGAGAGGCCACCTTCGAAGCCAATTTATCCGCGGCTTCGATAAACAAGAATTTGATAAACGCGCCGCGACAAGGATCGAAACTGCATTTACGATTAAATTACGTCCAAATGGAAATATCGAATATACAGAGATTGCAATTCTACAAATGTGTTAAATTGAACTCCAAATGTATTAACGATCGATAAAATTATATTCGGATCACATTTTATGCCAAAGAAAAGTTTATGAAGTTTTTATAAATATTTTGCAATATTAGGGATGAGACATTCGAAATTTCGAAATATAAAAAAAAATTTCTTATAAATTTATCTCTATTTTCTCTTAAAATAAATATTATGTATTCGGTTCGATGAGTATAATTTAGTTAAATTCTAAAAAAAAAAAGAAAAAGGAAAAGAAAAAAGGAAAAAGGAAAAATTGAAGGTTATTCCTAGATTCGATTAATTCACTCCCTGTTATTTAATTTTCCTTCGAGTTACGAATTTTTTTTCCCAACATTTAACGAAGATTTTAATATGGAAGAATTTCTTGGAGAAAGCAAATTTACGTTTCCCTGTGTACTCGACATGTAAATCTTGACCCCGAAACAATTTCGAAGTTAGAGCTGGCTCGCGAAAATGCAAATACATCGCAATTGGGGGTACAGTGTTCCATGGTTCGAAATCGACTTTTGTAATTTTTATTGAATCCTGGGGCTCCTTCAACTATCTGGCACGAAACTTAGCGCAGGAAAGTTAAACGTGGAACGTTACGTGTGAATTTTTAATGCACTTTCGAACTAAGTGTATTGCAGATATAACCGGTTGTGTATATTTTAAGTATTAAGATTCTTCAACTTTATTTATGTTTAGAAAGATTAATTATTCTGTTCTTTCAATCGCGTTGAATAATTTCGTTCGTTTTGAGGAAAGAAATTAGGAAATTATCTTTTTTTTTTTTTTTTCAAAATAAAACTTAGGTACTTTGTTAAATAATAAATTAACGATTAGTATTAGATGTTAAATAGAAATCTTTGGGTATAGAAATTCAAATTCATTGAAATTGAAAGTCTAGGAAAATAGTATTGTTATAATATATTTATCAAATACACAGTATATCTCTAAAGAAAAGTTAATTAATCCGATCTTTCTCAAAATCTTGCCCGAACATTTTTTTTAAACAGCAAGTAATTTAGGAATAATCTTTATTTATTAAAAATGGACATCCTCTACGATTATTACACAGCCAATAAATAAAACAAATCAATTTCTCCAGAAATTTTCACATTTTCCCAACATATTGGCTCGATATAGCAACAGAATTCTACACGTCTTCCTATTTATCCCTTCATCTATTTCAATAACTCATTTCAGTAAAGCTCATTCCATAAACGTGTAATGTTAACAATATTAATCGCCGTTAATCCGTTCCGGCGTTCGATTAATCTTGCAGTAATTGACATGGAGTACATATAAATTTCTCGATCGCTTACAAATTCTATCGATAACGATTCCCAAATTGTCGCAACAGAAATTTCTAGGTCGCCTCGATATTATTCCCTCTCTCTTGCGCGCGTAATTTATATATATATCAATGCAATTTTTTTCCCCTCTCTCTCTTTTTTCCCTGTTCATGATAGCGGAATTTCTCGTAGATTTAAAAAATCCACACGTTACGTTTCGCATCCCGTGTACAAAACGCTCGTAGTTTCGCGCCTATCGACACACGCACACCCTCTCACCCCTTATGCACGCGCGTGCGGAAAGCGGAGATGCGGTGCACTGTCGTTTATTTCGTCCCGCGCACGGTAGGTTTGCAACGTATAAAAAAGAAAAAAAGGGAAAAAAAAAAGCCCTTTAGCACGATCGCAGTTGAATTTGGTTTTAGCCGGTGTACTACGTACGCGACAAGGGATCGAGAAGGGAGGGAGAGTGAGACAGAGAGAGAGGTGGTACGTGTGCGTTCGAAGTACGTTTTGGATGTTCATACCCACCTCGAAGTCCCGTACTTCTCGATAGCACTTTTCCACGCATCGTCCGGAGATAGAATTTCGATTTGCTACACGTACCACGTGTGTATATATACCGTGCTCGTATAGTAGGTATGCGAAAAAGAATACGCGAATTGGGCCACTGGACCAATACCGTCCATTCTTTCCTGCGTTTCCTATTTCACCCGATACTTTTGTTAAATCACGCATCCTTGTTGTTGCTGTTTTTCAGATAATTTTTTATTTTGTTCGTCGTGTGTGTTAATTGCGATTCGAGCGAAAAATTCTTTTTCTTTTTTTTTTTAATAGAGATGATCTGTTAATTGTATATTGTCAATTGATTATTAAGGATAATAGAAATATACGTAATCTTAATAAACAGCAACAAATTTCAATAGAGAATTCAATTGTCGCTCGATATGGAAGCATTGAAAACGAATACTCGATCTGTTTAGCAATTCGCCAAACTTTCACTTCGTTTCCCCGTATTAGCTAGATTAATTGTAATTCGAATTCGATGTCGGAATGCGCGTAATCCTTTCGAGCCGCATAATTCGCACCGGTTCCAACGATACAAAATTGTAAATTAGCGATTCCCAGATAATTGTCGTGTTTTCGCCCCTGCTTCTCCCCCTTTTTCGTTTCGAAGAAAGAGCAGAGCGAGGAAAGGGAGAGAGAGACAGAGAGAGAGAGAGAGAGAGAACGGTCATTGCTCGATGAAAATTCTCCCGTGCAATTGTATCGAAAATATCGGTGGCAGCCTCGTGTTGGTGCTAATACGATTATCACGAAGTATAGGGAAAATTGATGCGTTTTTATTGTAACGTTCGGGAACTCGGAACGAAGCGAATTTATTGAAATTTCACGCTGAACGCCTCCGATTTTTCAACAATTTTCTCCCTATGTTTTCGATTGTATTGTCATATTAATGGAAACGGGCCTTACTGCTTTTTCGACGACATTTTCGACAAACATTAATATCAATTTTGTATAACGTATAAAAAATAATTTCAAG
>NW_006263632.1:298094-307284 GCF_000469605.1 Apis dorsata | reverse complement strand
TTTTTCCTTTTTTTTTTTTTTTTTTTATATCATTTAATCGATCCCCGATAAGCATGTTGTTTATTTTAATTCCATCGTGTGTATTTTCGTTGTCGCGTTTAATCGTGTCGTTGATTTCACGACTCTATGTCGATGTATAATCTACTCGAAAAATTCGTAATTTAATTTTCTTCGATAATAAATTCTTCGTACGGAATATTGATTTTTGACGATAATAAATAAAGGGATTATATTTCTCAGTTTAAAATTATATAATAACGAGGAAGTTTAAAAATTTTTCTTTCGATCCTGATTTTATTCCACATATATAACTATTACATCTCAAAATTATTTTTCTTAAACGAAGAAGGAGAAAAATTGTTGAAAAATCAAATAAATATATTCTTAATAAATAATCAAATATAATACATTGTACTCGAAAAATTCGCTCAAAGTTAATTACAACAATCTTTCAATAAATCTTCTTATCTTTCGCGTGATATTAAAGAAAATAATTTATATCGTTGAATTTACAACGATCTGGAAACAATATTTTCTATTAATTTATTCATCTCGTGCGTTACTTATCCCATTCTCAATCACGGAAATCGCGACATAGTTAATTGTGAAGCTTGTTATTAGCGGTGGTGCATCGTCGAGTCGGTACATGGGTGTTTTAAGGGGATTATCGAGCAGCATCTGCACACGGAAGCATCGTATAATGAATTTTACAAATAGAATTTTAATCGCGTATATGTAGGATAAATTGGTAGCCTGGGTCAATGTGTTTCGAGATATTAAGCGAGATTTTCGCCCAGAAACGAATGGTAGTTTCTCTATGCTTGTTGTATTGGCATTATCGCGTCATTCACGTGAATGGATACACGCGTTTGCGAATTGCTCGTGTTCTCGATTAATTTTGCCGATGCGCCCTTATCGTTCAAAACGATTTTTATTACGATTACGATTTTCCAAGATTTTTCTCCTTCCTCGTTTCGCACGATACGAGTATTCGCGGATAGATAATTAATCCTCGCGAATATTTTTCACAAAATCTTTAATAAATCGTGAAATTAATTGTGAATTATTCGAAGTCTCCGTTTCGTTGTACGATCAAATATTTAAAAGATATACGAAAAGAAATAAAAACTAGTGCTGAAAATGTTTTTACAATCACATAATATTGTAAATATTATTATTGCGTTCGAAAATTCAGGGAAATGAATCTCGCTCTTTCTCTCTCTCCCTTCGACGATTTTAAGAAGTATTGAAAGAATGCGTGAACGCGTCAGAATTAATCAGAATTAGTCAGAATTTCTCAATTTGTTATTATTTTTCTCTCTCTCTCTCTCTCCTTCACTCTGTCGCTGCTTCACGATTCTGTGAATTTTTATGGTCTGTTGATGATTATACCGACTAATGATGTGCTGAAGTGCGTCTTCCTGAAGCTTTCCTGACACTTGACGTGACAGTCCGCCGTGCTTCAGCCTCTGCGAATCTGCCGTTCCTCCTTATGTTTATTAAAACATTAATGAATGAAGATTATTTCACCGGGCGTGATAATTGAGTCGGTCGAGTGGCGGGAATCTGTAGATGGATAACTGGAATTATTAAAATTTCGTACGTATATATGTTACAACCATCGAATTTATTCGTTTAATTGCGTTATTTATAATTGCATATCGAAACACTACGTTGAGTTTACTTCGGTATTTCGATTCGTTTCTCGTATCGTTATGAATTTCTGAGAAAAGTGTCTAACAGATACATATCTAAATTTAATTCCGTAATAAATGTATCTTCATTTCCATCCTCGAATCTCTCTCCAAATTTCTTACAAATTTTCCGTCAACATTGGTCACAAAATTAAAAAAGAAAGGAAACGAATAGAATAAAAGAATAATTTCTTCCATCGAAAAAATCACCTTTTTTTCCTCCCATAAGAGATAAAAGGGGATGGAAATAATTTGTTCGATCGTAAAAATCGTCGCTTTTCCACGATTTCGCGATGCTCGTTATACGTAATAGGAGAGAAAATTCGTTCTCCACCGCGTATTCATACACATGGAATTAAATTCTCGCAACGGACCTCGCGGAATGACCTTTATAAACGATTCGTTATAAAGAGGGGAGAGGGTGAGAAACGTGGACACGATAAACGCGTCAATTACCGTTCCGCTCGTTCGTTTAATACAATCTGTCACATGCGAATAAAACAATTCACAACTATCAAACGCACTATGCCAACTTAAGTGCGTGTATTTGAATCGCCTCCCCTCCCTTGCCTACCACCCTCCCTCTCCTCCCCCTGAAATATATCGGTGAGAATTTGATTTTCAAGTGATGCTCGTCCCAGTCAGCGTGAATTTCTGGACGTGTGTACGCGTATAAAACGGATGATTGTCAGAAGTACGTTCGCGCGTGTAGTTGAAATGATATGGAAATTAGCCGTAGGCTCGACGTTGTGAAATATCGGCTTGCACAGCTCGTTTTTTCGCCTCGTGTTGAATGTATTATTTCTTTCTTTTTTCTGGTTTTTTTTTTATCGTTTAATTGTGTTAATGTCGTGCCGATGAAGAAAATGATTATTTTTTAGATCAGGAATAGGAAAGATTCGAATTATATTTCGTTTCGTTGAAAAAGTGTTGACGAGTAGCTATGAAATATCTTCGATCAAATTTATTTAATTAATAGTAGCTTATTTTAATTTCTTTTCGTGATAGATTTTTGACCGTCTAAGTGCTAAAAAATGCAATAATATCTTATTTAGATCATTCTTTCAAAATAGGTTTTATTCTATTTGTAATATTTTGCAATATTTCATTTCTATTTCTAATCTGAGATAAGTTAAATTTCTACAAAATTAAACTAAACTAAACATATCTATAAACTTTGGCTTTAAAATGAGAAAAATCGAAAACGAATCTTCCATGATTACTTGTATCGATGATCAAAGAATCAATTTTGATTAATTAACATTGGAAGATTCTTCGAGTCAGGATATTATTTTGGAAAATGATCGTGGCAAAAACTTAGGAATTATGATTTAGACCGACAATGTTTGGATTTCTCTGACGTTTCTTCTTCCTCCTCCTCGTTCTCTTGGAATTTCCAGTAAAAGAGAGAGCGCGTCCAGTTAACCGAATTATTCGCTCGTGCTTGTAACTTATTCTGACGGATTGCCTCGTAGCCGGACGAGGTGGAAAGTAAAAATGAATTGGGCGGAGGGGAAGATAGATTGATAGGCGAGAAAGGAAATCGGGGCAGGGGGTGCAAGGAAAAGTTAAGCGAGATATATTGAACCTGAAATTCGCGCGAAAGGACAGCAGTTATTTCAGGGGATTTTTCTTTGTGATTAAGTCATTTTATCGAGTGATGATGGTAGGATATTAATCGGCGTTATTAGTCATATCGACGTTTCACCCCGCGGGAGGTGAAGGACGAAAAATCGATCGAGCTTGTTAATAGTTACACCTGTATTCGTGAATCTTACTTAATGGATTATGAGCAGAAAAAGAAAGAGTTATTAATCGTTAGGTGAAAAATCACAGGTCGAAAAATTAAGAGTAACTTACACAATCCTAAGGGAATTTAATTTTAAACTGATTTAAAGAAAAAGATTCTAGATATTCGGGAAAATCGTTCAGAAATAAAGGATGCCAGAAAAGATATAGAAAGATTAGAAACGATTATTTTAATAAAAATTATTATTATATTCAGAAATTATAGGGATCGAATTAAAGATAGATTATTATACGTCATAATTTACTTCTTTCGATAAAAATATTTCTTTCAATCATTTTGTCAATTTCTTCTTTTTCCTCCATCTCTCTCTCAGTTTCTGCTCTCTGAAATATCGATGCGTTGCTTAAACCACGAATTCCTCCGTAAAATTCTCGCAGCTCTCATTTATCCCCCTTCCAGCCACGCGCGTATGCAAATGAACGTCGATATGTGTAGGATGACCTCGACGAGATTGCAAGATGAGAGAATTGCAGAGGTTGTGGGTGGGGGTGGTGATACGTTCAAATGGTGGCGGTGCCGGTGCAAACCGCAATTCACTAATTGTTTTTCAATTCGCAACAATCGATGGTTCGCGGGCACAGTCGCGGTTACCAGTTTGTCGTCCTTCGTGTTGGGAATCTAATTTTTCTCTCGGCCAACCTCGAACACCGTAAAATTTTGCCTTGCCCTTCGATGCGAATATTCCATCGTTCCATGGAAATGATATCTTTCAAACAATTGTATTTAATATAAATTTGAAATCGATGATTTTGGATGGAGAGATTAACCGGAGGATCTTTTAAAAATTATCGGAATTTGTATCGGTATTTTCTTTTTTTTTTTTCTTGTATCGATACGAAAAATTAATTGGAAACTTTGCGAATAAATGAAAATTCAAAAAACGTTTTTATCCAAGTAATTTTGATTTAACGATATTTTAATAATAATATTTTTAGTTTAATTTAATTTTGATTGAACTATTAGAGAAATTGGAAAGCCAATGTAGCGATTTGAATCTTATGGTTGCTCTAATTAATTAACGAAATTCAATTCAAATTTCAATTACATTTATACATATCGAAAGTAATCAAGATGATTAATTTCTTGCTTTCAACTCCTCTTCGAATCT
Organism: Apis dorsata; assembly: GCF_000469605.1. Taxonomy (NCBI): domain Eukaryota; kingdom Metazoa; phylum Arthropoda; class Insecta; order Hymenoptera; family Apidae; genus Apis; species Apis dorsata. The sequence continues at coordinate 302,672 of NW_006263632.1, read as the reverse complement.
TCAGTTTGCAAATCATCGCCGCGAAATTATTCCATCATCTTTTTTATATTATAAATGGATAACTTTTTAATTAACGGAATAAAATTGTATCATTTCCAAAGGATCGAACGATACGTTTAATTAACACCGAAATTTGAAATATTTCCAGTTAATTCGACGAAATCGTCGAGCGGGAATTTCGTTTCGCTTCCGTATCCTGTCAAATCGGTAACAAATCGGACATAATTTCCACATGGGCCGGTGTGTTAATTAGAAAGGGCATTTCCGGATATTCGCGGCGACCCCCCATGGATACTGCTGAACGCGGCACGGTTAAATTATCCTTCGTCAGTTAGCCACATCCGGACATGACCGGGCAACAATGGCTAATTTATAACATAATGCTTCGGTATATACGAATAGTTGCTGCTCCATTTATTCGCATTAGCCATCATATCCGTTTCCATATCTTGCGCTTTCGAAATATTTATCTCGTCTCGTTACGATCGTTCGAAAATTCCTCTGATTGTGGAGGAATGTTTCGCTTTGAAGCCTTTTCCGTGTCATCCTTTCTTCAATTTAATCCCCTTTTGGGATTATATACTTGCAAGAGATTTCTTTCCTCGTCGTAAAGTTAATATTTAATTTTTATTTTGGTTTCGCCTCGAAGATTCCCTCTGTTATCCTTTCCTGTTTGAAATGATTTCTTGCGAAAGAGAGAGATTTCTTTCTTTTATATTTCTCTCTTTTTTATATATATATATATATATATTTTTCTTTATCGCGAGAAATATATAGCTATAGATTTATAGGTGTATTATTGTGGGAAATAAAATGGGATGTCGCATCGGTTATTACACACGGGATTTCGAAAGAATCGATCGATTCGATATCGATTCGAGTGCAATATGTTCATCCGCATACACATTTCACGGTTAAATTTAATTTCGCGTCAGATATCCATATTAAATTCGATACGATATATATTTCTATCTAGATGGAAAGATAGAGCATTTTTATTTCCATTTCCATTGCCGCGTAACAAACTTACCTTTCGATTAGCTCGATGTCAAAACGGAAACAACGGAATTCAATTGTCACGGAGAGAGATCGGCGTGGGAACTTTTTCGCGGGATTTTATAATCGTTCCGGGGAAATGAACATTTATCGGAGGCAAAATCGGTCGAGATATCGAGGTCGGGAGAAACGAGGAAAATACCGATGATGGAAGCACGATAGCGAAATCTGTCTTTCTTTTCGGGGCGGGCTGTAATCCCATCGATTTCGTACAATGCTGTAACGTTTTTCACCAGAGTGTAAATCTCCGTCAGGGATATTCGTACGGGCTTTCTCATCAAAATTCTCCCTCGTGTCCATCGTAATCGTATTTTCAACACTTCTACGGATCGACCGAATGTCCGACTGTACACGATGACTTTAACTTGAATTGATCGAAATGGCATCCCATATTTTTTTTTTCGCCTACTGGTATATCTTTAAAGTAAGTAAAAATAAGTAAAAAAAGTATATGCGTATAAATATTTTATCAAATATAATAGGTATCGTACTTGAGCAATTGGGTCGTGTGTTACTTAGAAAATTTAGTAGATTTTAAGATTTTGTTAATATATTGTTCGTATATATATATATTTTTTACAAATATTTTTTATTGTTAAAAAGAAAGGTGTAATGAAATTTTTGGACATGATCAAATATATTAGAATATGAAAGAATTTAGGGAATTTAAAAGAATCAGAAATAAAAAGGAATAATAGAATATTTTTATTTACAATTATATTGAAACGTATATTATAGGATATACTTTATTTTATTTTGCGGAATTCTGTGAAAAATGTTAAGAATGAAAAAGGACGCGATACGTCAAAAGAAAGTCAGGTATAAATCACATGATTAGAATGATGTATAGCGCGGACATGGAATAGTGGTGTATGGATCTAGCATGATGCAAAAGGAATTCTGTTTAGTTTCGATGAATGGCAGAAAGGCATTTCCATTAATGCAATGTACCGTTAATACGCACTACGAATATGTAACTAGTAATAAACGAACGTGTAATGTGTTAATGCATTTCCGGAAACCAGCCCCAAAATGGAAGAATATTCAGACTCGTTTTCATTATTTCTCATCTGATTTTATGTTTAACGTAGTTTTCATGCTCTATTTTCTCAGGAAAATGTAAATTCTGATTAGTTTTTACCGGTGTAAAATATTTTCAACGTTCGGTTGTGTTGGAAAGCCGACGACTGAAAAGCTAGAATCCATGAAAATATCTTGAATTACGTGAAACATTCCGGGAAATATTTTGGAAATTTTTCAGAACAAGTTGAAAATTAATATACAAATTATAGATAAGGATAGATCGCGTTGCAATTCCTCTTTTATTCAATATCGAATATAAATTTTTTAATTATAAACAAATATTTCGATTATTTTTGTATTCAATTAATTACGTTTAATTTTTTCTAAATATTTTTTTATCATATTTTCGCGAATTTTTCATTTCGAAATTTTTATTCTTATTTAAATATTTTTATTTGAAAGGAGGAGAAGAATTTTTCATTTATGTTGGGCACTGATTAATATAAAAAAGTACGTGGTGGATCGATTTGTAGATATATTGCGAAAATAGAAAAGATATCGATCTCTCTCTTGATCTCTGATCCTCGATTAAAATTAAAATTATCTCATATCTTGGAAAATTCGGAAGGATAACGCGATTCTTGTTTCCGTCACGTTCGTATGCTCTCGTCTTTGCTCCCTCTTTTCCTTTGATGCATTATGAATTGGAAATTACATTAGAATATCCTACACATACATATGAGTGCATTAAGGGAACAGGTGGCGGTATGGATTCTTTTAGCATATTTCAATAATCGCGATCGGTTTGATTTAGTTGGTAATCGTGGCCGCCGTATGCTGATCAGCCTTGTAAAGATTCCTAGGGGATCGAAGATACGTACGTTAGAAAAATAATCAATTTTCATTTTTGATCGATCGTTTCGTCGCGATTAGATAATTAAAATTAATTTTAACGCTTGAGGTTTTCCAGATTTTTCTCTTTAAAGGAAATTGCGCGATTAATTTTATCTTCCTCGTCAAATTTATTCAAAGAATAAAGTAACTGATAGAATAAAATTTATATAGATTAAAGTAATTTGCTATTTATTTATTTATTTTCGATTAATTTATTACATGAAATGTTGATATATTACGTCGAAAGTTATTTTTGGGTTAATTAACGGGTAGCGAGGATTAAATGTTTTGAAAGCAAATAGTAATTAATTATCACGTATAAATAATTTTTTACGTAATATTTAGTAATAATTTCGACAATAATAAAAAATATCCAGTGTATTTCAATCCAAATTCGAGCAAAGAATAAATCTTTTATTCGTGTTTTCATTTTTCAAACGATAAATTTTTACTTTGAACATTTTCCTAACTTATAATATTTTCATAAATTGATGACAAATCTCAGAAAACAAGAAAAAAAAAGTAATTTAACCCAAACTTATCATTTAAAAAATGAAATATTCGCGACAAATCACATACTCTAAAGATTTATCTCGAGGAATATCAATAATATTCACACTTAAGACTCGCATTCCCAAAACATTTCCTCCATCGATCATTAGCGGTAATAGAACCATCTATTACTCATGACAGAATTCACCGGAAGTGGTACGCATCGACTGATTAATACGTCAAACTTTCGCTTTATCTCCATTCTCAATCCGAGGAATTCTTCGACATTGGTCCCCTTTTCCTCTCCCGAATGAAAACTCCTCCCTCTCCGGCAGAAACGATTATAGAGGGGGAGGACCAGGGTCCTCTAACTCTCGATCATCTTCGAAAGTCGCGTGTAATCCCCAAGGGTCCCGGTGTAAGGCGGAGATTGGCTGTACATCGGCTGTTCTAATGAGATAAGTTCGCTCGTCGTGTCTTACTTTTAATATTCCTTGCCCTCTTCCGGTGCAGGGGAGATTTCGCTTTTAACGAGCGAAATATTGTCTGACATCGGCTTCCGGCGATTTTATTCATCTTTATTCCTATCGCGATTGATTTGTTAAACCCTTCCCTCGAAGGGAATGTTTGACGATGAATGTTCGATTATTCTGCCAACTATTCGTTAGCATAATTAAAATCGAAAGTGTGTCCCGATTTTTGAAGAAATTGGAGTGAATTATTTGGCCATATTGCGTGTCGAATCGTACAAAATTGTGATGATTAAAATTTATTGGAGATATCCACTTACGCGTCAACTAACAATTAATATCGATAAATTGACGTATTAAAGGATGAGATATTATTATAGAAGATGAGAAGAAAAAAAAAAAAAGTCGCAAGTGTTTCGTTTTAATGAGCGAATAAACTGTTTCAAAAACTGTAGGGAGTAATTACTATACCCCTCCGTTCAGGAAAAACGAAGGTTACTTACACCGGGACATTTTCCACGGAAAACGTAGAAGCGCCATGTGTCGCGAAATATCAGCTTAAAAGCATGCTTTTATTTTTTGATAAATTGCATCGTTAATCGGCTCTAGCTGAGGTTAGCTCGCAAGCCCCCGGAGGGTTGAA
>NW_006263632.1:279371-297933 GCF_000469605.1 Apis dorsata | reverse complement strand
CCGATTTTTTTTTTTTTTTTTTCCTTTTTTCATTCCACCCTTCTCCCGTTTCTGTGTATGTATTTACGTAAATGGGAATTTCGGCTCAGCTTTTCGCCCGCTATCGTGTCTCCCGCAGTTTTTCCGATTCGTGTCGCATTAAAGGACTAACGCGTATCGGTGATACAACCGGTCATAATCGAACTTAAAAGTGGCTCTTGTCGAGAAACGTGACGTGGAAGAATTTATTGCTATTTCGTTGAATGATTTAGAAATCGAAGGGAATTGCATATCGATGGATGGAAGATTTCGTTTTGTCTATATATATTTTTTAAAGAAATATTAGAAGATTAAAAAATAATCGTGAGTTATTGTTAAGAAGATGAGACGATGGAATTTTTAATAAGATTTTTATTACGTTTCACGTTGAAATGATTCTTTCGTTTATTTTTATATTTATTTATATTTATTTATTTATATATTTTTTTTTTTACGTCAATGGTAGATTTTTTAATCTAAGCTTCTCGAACGCTTCATTGAATTTTAAAACTATCTATAAAAAACAATTCGAATAAAGTAGCAAATAAAAACAAATTCAATATTGAAATATAGTTTATTTCAAAATTTTTACATTATATATTTGCGTGTAACTTTACAATAGAATGAAGATGAATTTAACATCAGTAAAGCATTTATATTAGTTTAGGATGAAAATATTAAAAAAATAAAATGTTATTATTAGATAATCTTCGGGTGTAAACTAAAATAAAAATAAAAAAATAGAAATAAAATTGAAAGATATGCGCGTTAGAATTTGCACAAAATATACAATTTAGGAAAATGTGTGTAAATTATTAATAATTAATATTATCGAGTAATATTATTTTTTCCATTGAAATGAAAAAAAGACAGATTCAATATTGAATTATATTTATTCGAAGAGAAAAAGAGATATAGATTTAACATTCAATTAATCGAAAGAGAGACCAATTTTTAAATGGTTTTTATTCAAATTGCCGGAAAATGAACTCTTTATAAATGCAATCTTTTTAATTGGTTAATTTCTATTAGCATTACGTAACAATAAGTGATTTCAAATCGTAATATTGATTCGCGAATCGAATGGAAATGAAATTATATAAAACAAAGTTATACCGTTTTAAACTTTTGTTGTGGAACGTGAAATCAAATGTGAAAAAAATAAATTTGCTATATCGAATCGCATGTTTTATTCCGCGAAAATATTAACGCGATTGAAGCAATTATCTTTATTGTTTGAAACTTTGAAAATACAGTGACTGCAAAAAAAAGTATTCGCACACCATTGTATTATTATAACATTTACTAATTAATTAAATCGTTTAGTATCACTTTCATACGATTTAATTAATTTAATACTATGAATTATGAAACTCACATTGATATTATTATTAATCAAATTAAAATTTGATACTATAGAAATACAATCCAGAACCTAAAAGAAATATTTTATTGAAAAATAAAATTACGTGCAAATAATTTTTGCAGCCACCATATTTTTAAAGAAAATATAAGTCTTGTGAAATCTTGAAAACAAGAATATAATTAGTCCTTCCATCGATTCACCGATTTTTTCCCCTATTAATTTATTTAAATCAGAATATCAATTTCAAGTAGTACATCTGCACGCCGTATAATTGTCGGATCGAATCACCGGTTATCGACGGTCAATGTAATAACAGCGAAATTTAAAAGCCCATTCATTCGGGTCGAGGTAGTCTCAGATTTTCTCCGACATCGGTGCTGATACAGTGAATACGGGAATAATTGAATTCGAAGCCAATTTGTTTGATACGGTCAGCAAAAAGACTCCTCTTCTTTCTATTTCATTCGAACGATTCTACGTGTCCAACATTTTTTTTCGATAACTATATAAATCCTACTGTTTGTAATAATGTTCATCGATAAAAAGTAGGAGCATACGGATACATTTGTATTATTGTAAACAGATGTTTATTCAAATGCAGATATTAATTGAAAAAAGATACTAAGATGGATAGAGAATTATTTTGTCATCGGAGGAATCGAAAATTGTATCGTATCATTGATGAAAACAATCGGAGTTGTTCTTATTTCAATGATCAAAGTAATCGATATAAATAAAATTCAGTTGATTAGATTATGTGGATTAGGTGTATCTCCTGTATTCATATCTATATAAAGCAAAATTTCATTAAAGTAAAAGATTATTCGGTTCATAGATAACAAAATTATATTCTTTTTAAAAATAATGAAAATTTATTTAAAAGTATTCCTACTTTAGATATTCTAATCGATAATTTCAATTCAATTTTCAATTTCAAATTACAAATACAATTATTTTGTATTTTGTATACATACATGTTACATAAATGCGACAAAATTTGCATATATGTTGCTTATTACGATACATGCATAAATATCCGCTGTGTGTATTAGCGAAAGAGGAAAATTAATTTTGGCAAATAAATAGATAAATTCGGGAATAAAAGTTCGGGAAAATAGCATAATTGTAGAAGTAGGGGCGTAATTTGCAGTTTGTAAATTGAAGAGAATGACAACGTAATTAAAATCGACTCGTCGATCGAAACCTTTCTCACGTAGGATTTCGTTAATGGTTGCACGTGGCTCTGGATGCTCACAGTAATACCTATTAACGCGTCGCTACGTAATTATCGTTACAACACTGCGATAAATTTCATTGATCTGATAGGTATCGCTCTAACATGATTTTCCTATGGTAAATGTGATAAATAATAATCGATCAATCGATATTTACTCTCGTGTAATTCGTTCAAATTAGAAGAGTAATAAATAAAGAAGGATGAAATTATATTCATTTATATATGAAATTTCGTACTATTTTTTTCTTTTTTTTTTCGAAGTTCTAAATCAATTGCGTTCAATTTTTTTTTAACGATATCGAAATACAAGGAAATGCAGTTGCTTTAAAAATTAAATTTTATATTTAATGGAATAGTAGTTTAATAATCCGTTTATTTTTTACACGTATTATATTTACAATCTGTTATGGTTCGAAATTATATGTTCCTCGATGAAAACGCGCCTCTTGATGTTTAATCGATTTTCAGCAGTGCTTGAAATATGGTCCAAAATGTTTGAAAATGATTCTGTAGCTGGCAGCTAGTGTTCAGCCTTCACTTGCATAACGATCATCACCCTGTTTGATAGAGAATTTTCAATGAGGAGAATCATTGTTGTATCTACTTCAAATTGTTTCACGAAATTCTGTTCTAGTCGGGGATTAAAAATTGTTCGAGTATGGTACATTGAAAAATCTCTTCTGAGAGATTTTGTTTTAATAATTTTTACGATAGGAATAATGCTGTTGAAATTAATGATAAAATGATAGTAATTTTTTTATAGTTCGATCAAAATTTTAGAATTTTAAAAAATTTCAAATATCAATATATTTAATAACAATTCGATTAAGTCATAGAATATTGTAAGAATAGTAATTTTAGAATATTTAATATCTCGATCAATATAGATTTTCAAATTGAATTATTTTGAAATAGATTAGACGGATTAAATATAATAATACTTTCGCTTTCACGTATTTTCTTGGTAATAAATACAAGTTTTTATAGAATTCGAATTTTTTTACAATAAAATTCTTTCAACTGATTGGAATTTAATATCTTAAATTCCATCTAATATTCTCAAATAATACAGAACTGTACATTTTTGTTCTCTGTTCCATTTCTCCCTCTTGTTAACTACGTGTTATGTTGCACTACGAGATATTGTATATTTCAAACATCATGTTGCTTTGTATTTCGAATATTGCAAAAGTTTTTAATCAAAATATTTTTGTTCTACGAAGCAGATACAACAAAAATTCCTTCATTGAAATAAAATAATGATATTCTAAATTTACATTTGCAATGTGAACACGATATCTTTATAAACAATTATTATTTTAAATTAAATAAAAGGTAAAATATATCGATAATTTTATTTTATATTTTTTCGTATATGAAGGATTTTATTATTTTCTAAATCCATCAAAAAAATTTACATACAATGTCTATAGATTCCTCCATAGATTTCCTCCATAGATTTCTTCATAAATTCCCCTATAGATTCATTCATAGATTCCTCCATAGATTCTTCCATAGATTCTTCCATAGATTCCTCCATAGATTCTTCCATAGATTCCTCTATAGATTTCTCTATAGATTCTTCCATAGATTCTTCCATAGATTTCTCCATAGATTCGTCCATAGATTTCTCTATAGATTCGTCCATAGATTTGTCCATAGACTTCTCCATAGATTCGTCCATAGATTTCTCCATAGATTCGTCCATAGATTCCTCCATAGATTCCTCCATAGATTCCTCCATAGATTCCTCCATAGATATGCAAAGAAATCGGGTATTTAAAGATTAACACGATTTACTGAAAACTATTTACTTCGCGCCACAAGGGAAGGATAAAAAAAAAACAAACGGAATCATCTGCTGTAATGTTTTACGAATTGAAAATCGCTTGCATTAAAAAAACAGCCTAAGTTTTAATCGATTCATAGGATTCACGGGGAGGATATCGCGTATGTGTATTCGTGCTCGACTATTCGGAAAGCGAAAAGTTCTGTTAGGTTATCCTCCAAAATTGGTATCGATAGCTTCGGTTTTAGCTTTGAAGCTTCCGCTTTTCAGAGCGTTTCGAAAAATTCTACGCGGATTACGCATCCGCGCAAAATCCAACCTCCTCCAAAAGGGACACGAGGATCGAGAGCAAATGAGAGATGCTTCGCGATTGTTTCTCTTTTTCCCTTCTTTTTTTTTTTTCCCCTCTGTTTCCTTGTTCGTTTAATATTCGAAATTCGCGTGAATATCCGCGAAAAGCACGCGTGCGCTTCGTTTCCTTGCCGGGAAAATTACATTTCGAAAAATCCATTTTCGATCCTTCGCTCTTTCTAACGCGCGACGAGTTGCACACGACGAATATCTATGCTCTTACGCGCGGATACGTGCACAGACTGGCGATGAATTATCTCTGCCCCATTGTTTACGATCTTTTCCACGATAAGGGTAGAATAGCGGTGATGGAAGGAATCGTGATGATGGTTAATTTTGTCACGTGTGCTCTTGCGTGGATGTATCCCGTTTTTGGCTTTATTAGTAGTATTCCATTCGCGAAGGAAACTTGTGTCGGAGGATAAGAAAATAGAGGGTATCAACCCTGTGGCTCGTGAATTCGTGAAATGTTTTTAGAGCTACTCTTGTGTTCAGTTAATGACTTTTAACATTTAGCTCGATAGTAAATAGTAAATTACAATTAATAGTAGTTAATAGTAGTTAATAGTAAATTACAATTTTTGGTAATTATTCTATGGTGGTGAGACTTAATCTTCGTTAATTTTCTTTTTCATGGGTTGGCATGTTATTTTTGAATATTAAAAAGAGGAAAGGTAGTAGTAAAGGTTGGAAATTAAATGTTTTCTTCTTCTCTAACTATGGATCTTTGTATGATACTTAGATGAATCAAATATATATTGATTCTTAATTAATGTATTACATTCTTAATTTGAAAAATAATTTGTTTCGTTTAATCCCCATAAATATTATTCATTTTTACATAATAAATCGCTCAAACTGCAATATATTTCTAACAAATCAACCATTTGAATAGAATTTACGGATATTTCATCATAACCTTTCATTTTCTATTGCTCGCACGTCCGACATTAATCTTGCTTCTTATAAAAAATGTTCATCATTCCCGATTTAAAGCACCGTGTTTAAAGAATCGCCACCATTCTCGCGCCAACTAAAAATAAGAATTTATCCCCTGCATCATACAGAGAAAAATAGAAGAAGTCGGCCACCATCAGATCATAAAGCTTTCTAAATCTGTCCCCGTGCCGCAAAGGGATACACGATCTTTATAATAAAATACACGTTGGCCGCGGTATGCCCGAGCAAAGCGGCTTCCAGCTTCGCGTTTTCCAACTCTTTTTTAAACTCCATCCATCTGTTCCCCTCGCGCGAAGAAGAAAAGGGCTCGCGGAATTATTCTTCTCGCCAAAGAGAGATTCCTCTTTGTACAAATAAACGTGTCCAATTGAATCCTGAACACAGAGGGTTACACGCCTCATTTCGGGTGGTGAGAACGAAGCGTGGAGAATAGTGGGTCGACGAGGGGGCGAATGACCGAGACATTCTTGTTATTTTAGTGGCGGACCAAGTATAGGCACTACAGCACGCTTGGCCTACGTAGAGGAGGAGCCATTTCGTCCAAAGTTTGAGGCCACTCCACCCGGCCGACTCACAAATTGGACTCGCAGTTTGGTTAAAGTATAATTGGCATTCGTTTCTGATAACGAAGCGCGCAGACGTGTTCGCCGTTTTGTGTAGAAATTTCACAGGTGTAGAAATTCGGCCTTTCTTTCTCGGCGGGAAGGGAACACTTTCGGATCGTTAGATCGCCGCAAGCATTTTCGCGTTTTGGCGAGAGGGATTTGTAAAAATAGGATGTTTCTTTTACGATTTGGATTCTTTTCGTTGGATTTGTGTGGAATAAGGGGGAATCAGAGAATGAGTTGCATAGTTTATTGAAGGAAGAATTAAGCTCTCTTATTTGTATTACGGATGATCGGAGAAATATTTTTCATCAATTGAACGATGTACAAGAATGTAATTTTTGTTGTGTTACAGATGATAAAAGAAATATTTTTCATTGTAATAGATTTATTATAGTGGAATAAAATTATTTGAATAAAGGAAAAAGAATAAAATGGAGTAAGGAATAGGATAAATTTTGTATTTGCAAAATGATTTCAAAGTATCGTAGAAGGGTTACCAGTTTTTATTCGGAAAAAGTAAATTAAATTTTACTTTCTAATCATTTCTGTGAGATGATTTTCCAAGGTCCTTTAAGCAGATTTTTCTATCAAACACCGGATTTTGAGGAGCCGTGTCGGATATCTCGTGTCCTATCTCGCATTTGTATGTATCTCAGAGGACTCGATATGTTCCTCTACAAAAGCAGGCGAAAGGTAGTATCCTTTTGAGAATTCACAGAGGGTATGGAAGTCAGAGATGGTACAGTAGCAGAGAGAAATAGGCGGAAACGCAATTGTGTGGCATACAGTTCCCTCCGCTGCGTAGGTATTTTCTATGCACACCGCTGGCGGTCTCCAGAATAAATTGACATCTGTCAATTTCCTGCTCGTCTATTTATAAAAACTTTAAATACCTTGTTTCATTACGAGATAGAATTATGAAAAAATTACATTGTCACTTGTTCCTCGTGACGTTAAACGTTATTTTATCTCCTTTGACGTGTTCAAGCGTGCTTAATAGAATTCTTCTGTTCTTTCTGAATAACGAGAAATAATATGAAGAAAAAATTTACAAAACGTATAATGTAGAATAATGTATAAGTTCGCTCCCGCTTACATTCCCTTATAACTTCAACATGCAAAATAATAAATATAGTGAAAATTCAAAGCTCGAAAAATATAAAATATAAAATAATAATTACACGATTTTAACTATTTCCTTTCGTAAAAAAGTTCTAAGAAAAATTTTCATCTACTTGAAATTACCTTTTTCTTTTTCTTCCTATCCTCTCAAAATAATCGATTCATAAAAAAGGCTTACACCATTCGCGAAATTCAGAAAAAAAAAAAAAAAATAAAACGGACCCCGTTTTACTTGGCCAAAGGGAAGTTAAAAAGCTAGAAAAAAGATTATCGAGTATCCGTTAACATTCCGTATGCATGTACGTAGGAATAAGATAGCAAAGTTTCCGGGGCGCATCATTACAAAAGTTGGGAGAGGAAAGCGGGAGATTTGCGGAGAGAAGGAAGGGGGGGGTGCATATCGAGGCGTGTTCGAGGCATGTTGCTGTCGGGAGTCATCTCGATGGGGATCGGGGGCCCTGCGCCTGACTGTTTCATATTTAAAGTATATTTTCGTCGATGGTACATTTATTGACGTGGCCGAGGATACGTCTGGTGGTACGCGCCGCGACAATATATACTCCGTTACGAGGAAGGAAGCATCATTTCCGGTGACTTCTCCGATGAAGAAACCTGCCAGTCAGAGCCAACCCCCACGGTCTGCTCCGGCTTACGGCTTACTTACGGTTTGCTTCATGCCTCTCTACACCTGGTTGGATGTGTATAGGCATCGAATACCGACAGACCGCTTCCTCCTTCCTTTTTACTCCGCCTCGAAATCTTCTGCCCGTTTCTATGAAACTTGCGACCTGATCGATCGTGCCACTTCTTCTTCGCCCCCTCTTTCTTTTCTTCTTCTTCTTCTTCAACCTTATTCTTCTTGTGCTACTTCTTCTTTCTCCTCTCTCGTTTTCGCGTCCCTTTCTTCGATTCAAAATCAAGAAACCTTTTTCGGCTCGTTCTTTCGGAGTCGAACGAGGAATATCCGCCATGTTACGCCTCCGTTGGCCTGCCAGTTCGCGGATTTGGGTTACGATTCAATTACAAGCTGTTGAAGGAAGCCGGCCAACTGCTTCCTTCGAATCGACAGCATTCTTATAAATATTTCCAACCTGTCTGAAACCTTTCTTTCTTTTTTTTTATTCATCTTCTACCTATTTTAATCCGAATCTTCCAACATGTATCTTCATGATCTATCTATCTATTATGATCTACTTACAAATCTCCTTTTTTGTTATTAGCTTATCCAAAACATGTTTTTGTTGCTCTTTTAATCGAGAAAAAAATTAACAATAATTCCAGTCATCGTATCGCATTGCACCACGGTTGCTCGTTAAACGCGGTCGCATTAAAAGCCACGATTATTATATATCCGACCGTTGAGCCAATCAATTGGTGGGAGGGGAGGGACTGGTCGCGAGATTCGTGATTTCGAGCAAACATTTGCCATTGGCCGCGTCGTTGAGCTGTACAGGGGGGAACGTGCACAGTCGCGCCAGGCCATACTTACACGCGTGAGGCGAGGCCGAGAGCTTTGCGCGGCAAGAGTTGGGCCGCGCAATCCGCACCCGGAATACTAACTCACCTAATACAATCAATTATTTCCCGCGGAACATTCTCTCCTTCTGTTTTACTTCCAACTACCGACCCCCCATCGTCCCTTTTCGACCTTTATCCACGATCTAACTCCTCCCCCACCACCTCGCTCTCGAATCTCTTTTATGTACGTGGTCGTACCGACACGCGCACTTTCGCACCGTTACGTGAATACCTGTGTTATCTGTGTACTTATACATAGGTATATATATATATAGAGGTACATTCATCCCTCCAAAGAGCATTATACCTGTGAATATAGCGGTATAGTTCGCGATGGAAATTACTAATAGGTAGGTGTTGGTGGATGTCTACAGCCTCGATGGACATTGTGCTCGCCGTTGGTGTGTAACCACCTGGGTTAGGTTATGGTCGGACACTTGTACGGGGTGCTCGTCGAGGGGGATCATCGAAGACATGCGGCGTTTAATGAATTTTCTTTCGAGGGTAGGAATTCTCGCGGGGGTGCACTTGGAACAGTTTCATTCGGATCTCGCGGTTGAGTCGATTGCAAAATAGATAGTGTGAGTTGGTGGAATGTATATGTATCGTTGGATACTTTGTTATCGACTCTGTATAAGCACGGGAGAAGAGGTTTGATGGATTCGATGCTAGAAATGGAATTAAAAGAAGGTTGAAAAAAGCCGAGCTTCGTGTCTCTTTATATTTTTCTTTAATTTCATTCGTACTTTCTTTCGTTAAATTATTTTTTTCCTTCAACAAAATTCTCTTCATACGGATATTTTTCCAACCGATTACATATTTTATACACGTAAATACACATCGAATAATTAATATTTAAAAATTACAGATATCCTCTTCGATGATTAAGAGTCATGGAAAAGAAAAGAATCTTTACTTTCGAATTTTAACGCCACCGCGATCGCGATTACTTCCGGCAAATCGGCGCGCGAACATCAAGCACCTCGGAAAGCAGGCGGTCGAGAACGATAAATCAAAAAGTTTCTCTGCAGATTTAAGAAGCTCCTCGAGGTTGGCGAGGGGAGGGCGTTCAACCCCGATATATCGCGCATAATTACTTTCGTCTGCCCGATCCTTGGGATACATCGTCGACTCGTTGCAGCTGTTACTTCTTGTTACGCTCGCGAAACTAGCTTCACGCTTCGAGTTCCAACGTTGAAGGCAACGTCGAGAGCCTTTCGACGAAGACTGGACGAAATGGCGGGACGATTTCGAAGTGTGAGGGAGCGAAGGAGGAGGGTAGGTCCGACGAACGAACACGTACATCATTACGTTTGCAATGTCGACAACTGCTTAATCCCCCTTTCAGTTTGTCATGGACCAGTGTATATCGCGTGCTCGGGTATAAAATATACGGCACCGAGACCATAATTAATGTCGTCGGATGCTCGCCCTTTCTTCTTCAACCCTTTCGGTGTGCAGAAATTTATTTTCCAAGATGTTTTGTGGTATGAGTGTACAGTTTTTTTCTTTTTCTTCTTTAGCAGGTGTTAGGTCTTGTTCCTTCTATTTAATTGTACAAACAACTTTTTTCTTTTTGGAATGGAGAATATTATCATCTATATAAAATAGATACGAATATAAAAATTTAGAAATTTTTGCTTCTTGTTGTTTCGATTGTAGAACTTTAATGACTTTCTCGACATATCTAAATACTTTAGATTTCCACATCACCTTCGTGGGAAAGGAACAATTTCACGTGTCCGAAAAGTTAATTTACGTCGATTTCTTGGAAACTTGGGGAGCTCGATTGCATCGAGGAAATCAAAGACGGCCGGAGACACGGAGGGCGAAAAGGAGTAGGATAGGAATCAAAGGGTGGGACAGAAACGGTCGGAGGGGAATACAAATAGAAAAAGTTCAAAAAGTGGAACAGATCCCAAGGATCTCGAGATTGGTCTGGAATCAATTAAGCCTGTGGCGGCGTAATCAGTGTATTGGTGGTTGCATCCGCGTGGCCAAAAGTAACTTGGCAGTTTCGACCGGGCACATACGTGGTGTACTAGGTATATAGATATATATTTACTCGGAAGATTCACGCCCCAATCAACGGTGCTAGGATGCCTAGTATTTACGAGCCGTGCCACGACTCTGCTCGTTTTTCCTCTCGAAAATACACGTACATACCCCCGCGCCTCGTTTCTTTCTCCCTTTCTCTCCACCGTTGCTTCCCCTCCACGATTGTCTCTTACCTTTATCGCCCTTTCCAATTCAGGGAGACCAGGTATTTCGAGGAACTTGGGGTGGTATTGGCGCGAATCACCTGTCGATCGTACGTTTAAGGGAAATCGTGATCACTCGTGATTTTCGAGAGGTTAAAAGTCACGGGCGCTGGAAATGGGTGGTCGTACGATAAGGGAAATCACGTGATCTAGTGTCGAATAGGATTGTGGCTCACATTTTTGGAAAATTGGGAAAGCAAAAATCCTCGTCGATAAACGCTCTCTTTTCTAATTCAATTCTTACTTAAGTTTAGATCTAGATTTTCCGATATCTGAAAGATCGATGAATACCTTTTTTAAAGAATTTATATCGTCGTTGTAAATTGGAAACGAAATATCAGGAATATCAGAATGACTTCCAATTTCTTTTGCATATCACAATATATTCGCGTTCGTGTTTAATAAATTTATTAGCAAGATCATACAAGATTTGTACCTTTGTAATTCATCTCTTCGTCACAAAGTAATTTAAACTTCCAAGTTAGAACATTTAACCGAGATCACTTTCCCTTAAAGATGCATTAATTTCACAACGTAACGCAGGATTTCGAGAATCCTTATTTCTTCCTCCTTATCCTCGCAAGTAAACCGAGGGGTATATACACGTCTCTTTCACCCACTATCCATCCCCTTCTCACAACCGTGCTCCTTCGCCTCTGTCGAGCCGTGTGCACGTGCAGGGTCAGCCGGCGCACAACTTTCCTGCGATCTTGATTTCATCAACGTGTCTCCTTTTATTGTTGCCAGTTTACCCGGATCTTAAATATTTTGTCGTCGAGTCCTCGCCACCGGCCGTTTCCAGACGGGACAATAGCTTTGCCCCACTGGCCGGGCCAATCAAGCAGCTATGAAAGATCACGTTCAACCCCCAACCCCCCTAACTATCTGTGCAACCTTCGAGTTCACCGCCAGGCCATCCCTTTACCCCGATCCACGGCTTCGTGCGGTAGGATAGGAAGCAAGGCTAGCTCCCCCCCGAACCTTATCCAGGGGCTCGTCGTAACTGTTACGGGGCTTGCCGCTGTGTATCCCAGGCCAGGCTTGTATCAGGATTCTCCCGGCCGCATCTCGGCCCCGTCAGCACCTCTTTCGACCAATCTATCGCTCTATCTGGCCGCGTTAAAATCATAACCGGGGCTTGTTTGAGTTACCGAATGGGTTCGGTATTTCTTTCGATACGTTTTCCACCTCGTGCGCGGGATCAACTCGTGGAAACTTCGTTCCTTCGAGCACTTTGATTTTAACCTTACCTTACTGGGAGATGAGAGCGTTATTCTTTTCAGAGAGAAAGAGAGAGAGAGAGAGAATGTTGGATTCGGTGTAGTAGTGTTTTACATGGTCAGATTTATCGAAGATTTGTTTTTTGTTTTCGGTCCTTTTCTGATGAATTTTGTGGTATCAGTATCTGTTTAATGTTGTTTTTAACAATATTGCGTTGAAATGAATGTTTATGCGATGGAAATTTGTTCATTTTATATATGAGCGATTTAAGTTGTTTTATTGTAATTATTAATATTAGGTTTGTTTGTTGGAATCGTTGAATTCTTAATTTGTTTAAATTAATCATTTGGAGGAATATTATAAAAATTCGAAATTTTAGTAATCTGAGAAATTTTGATTAATCCAAATTAATCAAAAAAAAAAAAATATATAGAATTACGCGAGGCTTTTTTCATTAAATGTATGATATTTCGAAATATTCAGAAAGTTAAATAATCTATTTGATTTTAATTTTATATTTCGTTCGTAGTATTTTTTAATTCGAGAAAAAATTTAATTGAGAATTAATTTCTTTTTTTTTATTTTTTATTTTTCTTTAAATTTAAGGAGAGAATTAAAGTTTGCATCATCAAAAGGCGTTGGAATTACATCTCTCCTTTCCGTCATTTGCATAGCACCATCTCAAACATTTCTCTCCATAAGTAAGTGCTGAGTAAATACCATCATTTCCGCGATTTCGAAATCTCAGTGTAGTTAATGCTCGATCATGTTTGTTGCAGCCTCTCTTTCTACATGTATCTTAAATACTTCCAATTTTTAACATAATTTTGATTAATTAATCGAAGCTCGTGTCTAGATCAAATAGTTTTTTAATTTCTTGAAAAATTATTATTTTTATTTGTAGATACTTTTCATGCATTTATTTATTAATATTTTAATTGTATTATATCTGATATATTTCTGCTCTCTCAAAAGAAATATCGCAAACATTTTCAGTAGATATATTTTAGGTTGTCTCTTCCATTTTACATTATCAAATTGAAAAAAGAGTAGAATAGAAAATTGATTATGTTTGATATATTTTTATCATCAACTGGATAGGATTTTAATATGATCTTCTCTAATAGATATTTTGAATTAATAAAAATTATTTTAACAAAATTAGAGTTGAACATAGAATCAAAGTATAACCAATAGATATTGTATAGAAATCTAATTGTATAGACAGGAAAAATCAGATTTCAAAGCCAATATTCAGAAAATCAGACGAAATCTTATAAAAGCGACCGTCTCTTAACTTGAAATCGAAGTTAATTACCAATTATTCATTCCCGATTGCATCGATTTAGAGAGGAGGAATCGCTCTAAAACTAAAATCTTTCAATTTACCAGTCGAAATCGCGTTTTAAAGGTTGTTCCTTAATACTATAATTCAATCCATCTCGCCGTCTCGGACAATTAAATACTCTCTGGGATCTTTTCTTTTTCTTCGTTAGTTTCCTTAGTTTCCTTAAATCGAAATCAGCTTCCCTTGGCTACCAGATCGAATTATCGCGGATTCGAGATTCGCATATTTTACAGGAAAGAATTTTTCGAATGGTGTTGCATTATTTATAAATATATAGAGTGTCTTATTTAAATCTATCCAAAAATTCGAATATCGGAAAAAAGTATTGAAAAATATTTTAGAGAGAACAGAAACTGAAGAAATGGTTTGAACATTCATTTGATATAAGAGATTTTATCCTATTTGAGCTATAATAATTAATCTTCGATTGAGAATCATAATAAGTCATTTGAATCATTGTGAAAAATTTATATTTAAAAAACAAGTTTTTTTTATATCTTTATATTTTCAGTTTTTAATTTATACTCTATGATTTTCAATTCTCTATTTGATGATGAATTTTATTTTCTTTCAATGACATTAACATTTTTTTAAGTACGCATGATTCAACAACGCAATTAATCATTTCGTACAAGAAGAATAAAATGATTCACTTTTTTATATAATATTTTGTAAATATTCTCTACAAAGTCTAATGCTTTCAGAAGAAGAAAAAAATCTCTCTTCCATCAAACCATTAAATTTCTCCAAAATATTTTTCATTATCGATAATCTCCGAGATCCAATACTCAAGTGAATTTAAAAGCCTTAATAAAATATCGTCGGATAGAATTTTAGAATTTAGTAAGGTAAATGTATTTTTAGCCGATAATCAGCCAATGGAAAGGGGTGGGAGCGGGGAAAAAAATGGGAGCAGCTCGTGATATTTGCGCGGCTCGATATTTCGGGTAAACACGCGGACGCTTTTGCATTCAACGCGGCAACGAAAAAGTAATTCCACATGATTTCGTGGCCCTCTCTCGTTTGGCCGCGCGGATTTCGTCGAGTCGGCAAACTCGTCTTTTCGTCCTTCAAAAATTTCGCCGGACATTTCGTGACTCTACTCGATGATACCCCGACCAACCCAACGTTTCACGAGCTCAGCTTTCTTTCAGACGCGTTGTAATTCCTTCGTGCTTTCGTTCCAACGTTGAACCAGCATCGCTGAATCAAAAATTATCCATTTTTCCACGGTGATACCTTCGTTCGGTGAATTTTTCATTTCGAAGGGGGATGAATTTTTTAAACGTGTTTCAGAATTTGCGAATTTGCGAATTTGCGAATCGAGATGGATAGAGGCGAATAATAATGTTTCTCCTTTCTCGTTCAGAGAAAACGTGTTTGTCTTGTTTGGCGCACAAAGTATCGGAGTGGAATAAAGATAGTTTCTCGTTCGTTAAGTTGGGAACTAATTACTCAGGGAGTTGAGAAACTCGTTTTTAGGTAGGCGTCTTCGTTAAGCAAGATATTTTTTGCTCTTCTATTAATCGGGATTGAGAAACTGCGAGTTAATCAATTTCGATTTCAATTCTTTCTTTTAAATACGAATCATTTTGATTATTTATTCGAATGTTTTCGAAGATTTGAGATGAATCCTTTCTTTTCGAAATTTCATTTCAATAAAATAAGTAATAAATTCAAGAAATAAATCGAGTATTTGATATTTTATAAATTAAATTTAATATAACACGAGTCAATTTCATTATCCTTTTATAACGATAATTAATTCAAGTTGGTGAAAATTCCCTATTAAAATTCATCATTTCTACACCATGCTTCATCTGTTTTAATTACGAAATCGATAATGATATAAAATATTCAAATTATCCTATGAATTATTCTTCAAAGATCCGACAAAAGACGAAAAGAATCCCATTTATTCGAAATGATTCAATCCAATAGTTCCTTCACTTGGATATTATAGAATCGTATAATAAAATTAACATATACATCACGAGCTCTCTTCACAAGATCTTATCTTGATCTATTTCTCTAATTTGATACATCTCCAACCTTCCATTCAAAAATTCCAATCCCAAGCGAGCTCTGTCCAAACTTCGATATTCATCATTCATTACCTCCCTTTTCATTTCCTCCATGAAATTCTTTCACTTTTACATAGGTATGAATAAATATTAATGATTCGATATCTTAAGAAAAAGCAAGATTTTGATCCATTATCACGCTAGATTAGAATCACGTTCCTCTTTCTCCTCTTTTCGATACTTAAAAAAAAAAACTTAGACGCGACGAAGGAAGAAAAATTTGCAACCCCATCGCATACAACAGTGATAAGGCTATATTTTATAGATGCAGGATGTAAACCCTACGCGTGAAAATGAGTTTCATCGTATGCAACTGCGACGAATACGTCGACGTGGGTGTGAATGTTGAAGACACACGGTTGGGATTCGATATGAGCACGAAGAAAAAGTGGCGCGTAGACGAGGCATTCAAAAGATAGGGGGAGAGGAGAGGACGGTGAATAGTTTGGTATTCCAGCTACTACTTGAGCTGCATTGCATCACGTATGGCGAGGCTAGGATATATAACATAGGCTGTAAGTTTACGCGTTAGACATCTTGCAGGGGATGAACATCTCCAGTTAGACACCTTCATTAAGATGCTTTGTCGATAGGGTATTTTGCAATTTCCTTAATGCATGCGCGATTTCTGAAGGCAAATGATTGATCGATCTCTGGGAAAATTTAAATCGAGGCTTCTCGTGCATTATTATAAAGAGATTTCTTTGCTAGATACCGAGAAACAGTTAATCTTATCAGATATTTTTTTCCCAAGTATTTAAAAGATATTTGAAAGCCAATATAATTTAAAAAAAAGTATCTAATTTTCTCACGTTTAAAGATTGCTCATCCTATACCTAAAACCTTCGTCGTGAAACAAAAAAATTGCGGGTACAAACGAGATCGTCTACGAAATTGAAAGCGAATAGAAAGAATAAATGGAAAACTTAATAAAGAATAGATTCACTGGCTGAAACTAGAGAGAAAGAAGATGAATTTGAAGACACTTGAAATGGAGTTTCCTCCTTTAATATTAGGATGCGACAGGTTAGTCGACGGTTACGAGAATGAAGCGGAGCGACGTCGGAGGTGCGAACAGAGGGGTAGCTAACGTGGTGGCGGTAGACAGTGGGGTGGTTCAGCGTGGCGCGGGGGTGTTAGTTTCCTGGTCGGATATTAGCTGTCACGCGGCTCACTGGACAGGACACCAGACACGTACATACACAGGGAGGAGGAGGAGTAGTCGGTGTAAAGGTAGCACACCACGGTGCACCTAAGCACGACGGTGGTGGACGGTCGGCATTGGAAGCTTGCCACATTTATGTATAGAAAAGTCTGATCGCGCGTATACCAAACGGACGTTACGGAAACCGGATCGGCGGCCGTGGCACGACGAATGAATTCCGAGATTCCATCCGAGAGTCTATCGTCTCTCCCTCCCCTCTTCCTTCTTTCGAAACCAGGCCTTCCTTCGCTTCGAAAACGATCGATTGACCGATTCGCGATTACTCGGTTTGGCTTCCTCCGTTAAGAGGTATAACTCTAGATAAGAACAGTTGTGACACGGATAAGGAGACGTGTTGTCGTGGTGTTATACAGGAAATCTGATTTTCAGGAAAATTCCATTTATTTTTTGGAAACGATCGTTTAGGATAGGGTTGTGTACGGAGGAGTGGTTTATTTAATTTTGGTTTAAGAGTTGGGAGAATTATAAAAAATTACACGTGATATATGCGTATTTTTCAGCCTAAAAGAAAATTAAAAATTACCTTATTATCGAGGGAAAACTTTCTGTCTACTGTAGGCGCGAAACGGAGGAAAAAGGGAGGAATATAAAACGTCGAAGATAGCTTTAAAGTTAATAATTACTCACGGCCTATTTCGCTATTCCTACTTCGATCTTTTTATACGCTGTATCGTGCGGACCAATGAACACTAACACATCTGTCGAAAACGTCGGTCGGTGAAAGGTGAGCGCGAGCCTTCGTTATCGGATCCCGCCATTCTGGACGTCCCGATCGCGTCCAACTTGTAATCCTTTCGGTTTCATCCCTCTTCCCTTCGAGTGTTCGTTTTAATGGACGGTTGGATCGCGTTCTCTCGTTCCAGTTATGCCGTTATTTCGCCGTGTTCCGTATTGCGTATCTCTCTATTACCGCGTTTCGCTGTCAACCAATTCCTCTTAAATTTCGGAATCTCGACGCCGGACATTCGAAATGACAGGTGAGAAATATCGAGTTACAAATCTGATAATGGAGAGACTCGATCCCTCTCGATCGTGTTATTATCATATCGAATCGTTTCTTTTCGCGATGAAAATACTCGAAGGCGAAACCGCGAGCTAGACGGTTGAATTATTAATTGCTCGTTGACGAAGTTAATCTGGAACTTGCCAACTATGGGTCACCGTTTAATTTTAATGCGACCCGTTTCCGCAGTTTTGTCAACCGCTTGTTTAAACTATATTCGTTGATATTTTGCAGAGGGTGTTCCACCTCCGCGCGAATAACTCGGCCGACCACGAGACACCCTCTAATTTTAACACGTCTCGGTTTTGCGTCAAATAAATCTGGATACAGTTTGTCAGAGGGTTATGTCGCGCTATCGGATAATTTAGAAAAATTTATTTGTTTTTGAATAGAGGCAGGGATGTTGAGTTGTTTATTGGTTTCTTAATTTCGTGTTTGATTTATATTTTAT
>NW_006263632.1:275624-279212 GCF_000469605.1 Apis dorsata | reverse complement strand
TTTTTTTTTTTTTTTTTTTTTTTTGTGTGAACATAAAGTAGTACCTAATTTTTTTGGATTGGTGATACGTTTTAGAATTAGTTGGGTTTTTAAGATTTTCATTTGACATATCATTTTGTTGTTATTTATTTAAAAAGCAAAATTAAAATGTTACAAATAACAAGTTACTAGTCGTCGTTGTTGATAATTATTATACAGTGACGACAATTTCATAATGAATGAATTTTTACAAGTAATCTATTTAATATAAAACTATGAAGTTGTAAGATAAATCTTGATAAACAATCAGTCGAAATTGCATTTCATTTGTCCGTAAAAATTTCCATAATAACGCGCACAATATATTAGGTATAAAAATAAAATAATCGCTTAAAAAGTTATCATTTTGCCACTTATGATCTTCAGGATCGTTCAAAATATTATTACATCGTGTAAATCTACGTCTAAAAATAAAATATCGACATTCAGTGATACAAATACTCGTAAATATAAATGTTCTTTTTAAGAAAAATAATATTACAAGTATGGAAGGATTAAAGGAGCGCGTGTAATTGAATTGTTCCACGATTCTGACGTAATATTAACGTCTCAATAAGCCGTTCCAGGGGATGGAGATCGAGAGACGAGATTTTTGCGAAGGTCGAAGACGTAATAACCGAATCCAATATTCGTTCCTTTCAAACGGCCGTTCGTTGACAAAAAGTGAAATTTGCTTGAGAAGACAGGACTGTCACCGACAGCCTCCGCGCGACTCTATACTCACACGTTCTCTTTCTTCCCTCCCGCCCCCTATTTCTCTATTTCTTTAGTGTGTGCCTTTCTGTACACACGTAAGGGAGGACACGCGTACAAACTTCCTTCTCAGAGATGTACACGAGGCAGAAGTTACGCGTTCAAATTGATTTCCATATATATATATATATAAATCTCGTCTCGCATCCGCGACCTTCTATTTCTCCCTTAATCCTTTAAATATTTATTCAGGGTAAAAATTGTTTTTTTTTTCTTTGCACGCGTTGAATATGAATGGTGTGTTATACGTTGAATAATTTAACGCAAGGAAAATAAATTGAGATAAATTCAAACCGAGGAGAATAATTTTTTATTATTGAATATTCGGAGTAACTTGAGATAATACGAGAAAGTAATCGTAATTTTTAAAATTGTCGGAATTAATTTTAAATATTTTATAATTTCAATTAATTTCATGATTCGTGATTTCGTATTTCTTAAAAATTTCAAGAGATATACTTTCTTACAAAAATTGATCTGCTGAAATGTCTATCACTTACTCGATACGATTATGTTAATATATTCGTTGAATTTCGTAATTAAAAAAAAAAATGTACAGATTTCGATATTTGGTTCGATATTTTCACAAAATATTTGATAATCTCTACGACACAAGAAAAACTTCGAGCAAAGTTGCTTCGAGAATTCTTCTCTCGTATTTTCCATACATCCGTCGAGCAAACAAAATATGTTTCATATGTCAATAACTCGTGAACTTTACATATATATATACGTATACACACACACACATATATATTACAATACCTACGATTACTCCTCATTTAATCATGATATTTCTTGCTCATCGAATTAACACGTTTTAGCGGCACGTATACCCTGTCAACGCGTGATTTATGGAAAAGTCGGGGGCGGCGCAATGTCGACGTTTATATCGGTAGATATTTATCGGTCGTCCTTTCGTTTACACTGGTTTAATCGAACCGATCGGCCAGCCCGTTCATTAATCAATTTTGAGGGTTGCTGTACGCCCACTCGCCACCCAACGCGCTGAAGTCTTCATAAATCGTTGCACTATTAGCGAGCTAGCTAGCATCTATTCCGGATAGATGGATACTTAGGTGATAGAAACACTTACAGCATCAGGTTTATCTTTCAATACGTGTTGAAATATTTATTATCCTCCGTTTTTTGCCTATTTTCTTCTATGGACAAGAAATAATATATTTAGGATAATATAGGTTATTTCATTTAAATGAATCTGGTATAGGAATTTTTGAAATTTGATGAAAGAAAATATTTCTTTTTTTCTTCT
This sequence comes from Apis dorsata, assembly GCF_000469605.1. Classification (NCBI taxonomy): domain Eukaryota; kingdom Metazoa; phylum Arthropoda; class Insecta; order Hymenoptera; family Apidae; genus Apis; species Apis dorsata. Next base: position 277,147 of record NW_006263632.1, on the reverse strand, counting down.
TGCGGAATATGAAAAATTTGTATTTGAAAAAATTGTTTGAAACGGAAGAGTCATTATTAGTCATATCTAATGCGGTTAATAATATCATCACGACATAATTGATATCGTATTATTTCGTATGACAAGTAATTTTCTATATTGGTCGTTGTAATTAATTTTCTATATTGATCGGTCCAAATATTACAGGAAGTCGTATCTATGTAATATAATGATTATGTAATTATTTGAGATTATTATTTGATGAAATTATATAACAATATATTTATAAGTGAAAATAAATTCAATATGTTGGTAAGATTTATAATAATAATTGTGTTCGAAAACATGAATTTTCATTATTTTCTCCGATACAAAGCGAGGGAGGAGGGGATATGTGTGTAAGGTAAATAAAATGAAACGATATGGAATATCAATTATAATTAACAAATCTGTTTAATTATCGATATGATTCAATAAAATTATTATTACGCGAAAGTTTTATTAATAATAAAAACGTCAATCGAAATTTAAAATAAAATGTTTTACGGAAGATTAATCATAATACCTATTCTAAAATTGTAACAATATTTATCTAACAAACTCGAATCAAATAATTCCTTTTCCAACAATGCTTAATAATTATACGTACAATTATTAAAAGAGTTTCTTGAAATCAACTCAGGGGCCGCAATCTGCGGTACGGGCTTTACGACCCCGGGTTCCCGAGTACATGGGCCAGTCACACACTGGCCATAGTTTTGTCTCATGGAAGGGGTTTTCGAGGAAGTGATAGTATTGCCAAAACGTATGAATATAGTCTTGAAATATTCAGGATCTTGAATATTTTAGGTATTTTTACAAAATGAAAGAGTGATAGGTTGATAGAAAGATCGAAATTGTAACTTTAGATCAGATTACTGTGCATATGAATAAGTAGATATTTATTGTTCACTTTCTGAAATAGAGTTATAATATATCTGATTCAATGTAATGAATTTAAATTGAGAAATATTGATCGTGACAACGTTTGTAATTATTAAAAAAAACTTTTATTAAAATTTATTAGTAGAAACATTTTAATTTAAAACGTCACTGTCTCTATAAGATTTATATACATAAATATTTCTCTTCATAGAGATTAACTTCAGAAAAAAAAAAAATAAAAAAAGGAAAAGAAGAAAAAGTTCCAAATTTCAGAAAGTTAACAATCATAAAATCATACATAATTATCGTTCTACGCTTAGTGAAATTTGCACGAACTCTAGAAATTCAACTAGTTGCGAATTCAACAATGGGAGGGAAGTTTACAAAGAGATTTTCCCTTCTATTAAACAAATTGTTGTCTCCCTATTCGAGGCCATTCGTATGAGGCGACGCAGGTAAGAGGACAATCCGCGACAACGTGTATTCCACTCGTGTAGCGCTTTTTGTTCCCGCAATGTGAAAACAGCTCGGAGAACAATACGCGCCACGGAATGCGTGACTGTTAATATGAGCCGATGACAGATTTTAAAAGCTCGAAACGCGTGCTGCTGTACCAACAG
>NW_006263632.1:266486-275325 GCF_000469605.1 Apis dorsata | reverse complement strand
GTTTCCCTTCTATTCTCGCTATAACGCCGAGAAATATGTATTTTGTTTTTTTTTTTTTTCTTCACTCTAATTCCCTCTTCATCATCTTCTCTCTTTCTTCCTAGTTGGTTTTAGTTTTTTTCTCTCCAATTTCAGTTTTTCATTCGATGCGATGATTTTCATGCTGTGCAGTGTCGATTAAAAATTTGGAATCGTTGGAATACGTTTTGTAAAATTGAATAAGTGTAAGAAAAGGATTTGAGTTTTTTTTGGTAGTTTGAGGGATTCTTTTTAGGAATAGCTTCTGTCGATTCTGTAATTATTTTTTTACTCTATCGAGCAATGAGATCTTTGGTTTATCTTTTGCATAATACTTATAATTTATCTAAATATCTATTTTTAAGATGATTAGGTATCCGAAAAAAATTATGAGTTAGTATATCTGCAGCAATATTATGAATAATAAAGAATCCAAGTATGTCATTAAAGGATCAAATTGAAATTATAATTGTTATTTTAGAATTAAAAATTAGTGAAAAATTGGATACTCTTAGTTAGATAGAATTCGTTTATTCATTTTTTGATTTTTTGTATCATTAATCCTCTCCACAAGAAATTTTTTTCTGTTCAATTCCTCCTTGTCCTCATCTTCGTTTTCTTTTAGAAATATTTTTGATATTGCATCAAGCCATGTTTTTTTTTTTAAATATATATATGCAATTCTAGTTGTGTTACCTGGACACAACAACCGTTTCCTCGGTGAATAGTCCTCGCCATACTCTCTTTTTTCGAACTTGCTTGTTTTCACGTGGTCTGACACGTCGTTCGATAGGCAACTCGCTCTTGTCGATATTTTAAAAATACGTACGCCAATTCTGCCTTTTCCTCTTTTTCCTAAACTGTTTTATTAACCATTCGAGAAGTGGTCGAATCGATTAGATGCTTTCTTTGTTTCAAATTTGCTACATCATTTTGACGCATCTTGAAGAATATGATAAAGAAATATAGAGAACGATTGTTTGATAATCAAGTTAGTCAAGGAAAGTTAGTCGAAAAGGCCATCCAGATAAAAGAAAAACAAGAATAATATAACTCAAAGAAGATCAATAATATTCGACGTGTACAATTAATTGAATATTAATTATCAAAGCTCGCAAAATGGAGGATTATAATGAGTTTGATCGAAGAAAGAGGAGGAGAGGGTAAGAAGAGGCCGAGTTTGTCACGATGGGGCAAACGAGGCGAAAGAAGAAAACGATGTGACAATCAGAGAACAGGTTTTGCCCGGGACACATCTGGTCTCTTATTTTCATTTTCTCCCTGAAATCATTTCCTTCCGTTAACTGAAAAACTCTGCGCGTGACGTGTTGGGGAGGATCGCGTCGCCATTTGCCCTCGCAATCCGGTCATGTTAAAGAAACCCACGAAAAAAGCAATTAAATAAGAACTTTTATGTGGAAACTTCTCTCCAGGTTAACCGATCTCTTTTTCCCTCCACTCCTCCCCTCCTCTCTTTTTATTTCCCCTTCCTTTCTCCTAGCAAGAAAATTTACTTTGCAACTTAACTACCGGTGCTTTTCAACGAATGATAACGACATAGATCTCTTTCTCTGTCAAGTAAAATTTTCAAAACTTCGACCATTCCATTGAAATGAAAGAAAAGCAAAAGAGAGAGAGAAAAAGGAAAAGTATCACAACATCGGTTAATAATACGTTTAAAGGATCGAAAGGAATAATCTTCTTGAGAAATCTTCGTCATAAATCGCCCCATTAATTGTGCAAACTCTAGTCTCCATCGTCATTGTTAACCTTTCTTATTATTTCAAAGGAAGTTCGATTTAACTCTTATTTCGTTTAATATATCGCGTATCATTCATCCTCCACGAAGGATGGACTACTACCATCTCCAGGATCGATCCAATCGTCTGTCGTCTCAGCTGGCAAAAGAGCATTATCTTCACCCGACCAGGTGAAGACTTCGACAAACAAAACTACGGTATAAGCGGCAGACAATCGTCGCACTTTCCTAGTCTCGGAGACTTTACAACCAATTAAGGCTCAATACAATCAATATCAGCGACTATTCAAACGATGAAACAATCGAAATGTAATTGCGTCGTCCCCTCTGAATAGCAATTCATTCTCCAAAGGCTACTTCCTCTCGATTCGTTCTTTTTCTTCTTCGTTTCTTTTTTTTTTTTTTTTTCCTTGGTCATCTTTTTTTGTGTAGAATCTTCTTATAAAATCTCATATCTCAACTCTTCAAATTTCCAACCATTCCCAATGCACCCTTTCACCATATCTGTCATTGGTGTAGCTGTGGTAGCTTTTTATCTTGAAAATATTTTACTGTTACGATTAACGAGAGTTCTTCTTGTCAAGTCCCCAGAGATCGAATCGATGGTGATAAAATTGAAATTATTGTAATAGATGGAAGCTCGATTTATTCTTTTAATGATCGGTCCCTGTGGAGAATGGATCGATGTACGCGAGTGGAAAAATGTTTAAGTTTCGTATTTACGATTCAAAGTTCTTTAAGTTTTGCGTTCTTTCGTTTCGAAAGATGTGATTCAAATAAAAAAGTTAACTTAACTTTGAATTAATTTATGTTCATCAAAAATTATCAACTTCGTTACATTCGTGTATATTTTCTTCCAAAAATTAAATTTCGTAACTTCGAATTGATAAAAATCATTTATTTTTGAATTGAAAAAAGTGTGTAGATGTTTGATAAAACAGTAATCGTAAGCCTAGAATCGGACAAATGGGAAACACGTGAGAAAATTTCATATTCAAATCCACATCCTCTTTGTTTCTTCGAAATACCAAAGTGGTTATCTCCATTCATCTTGGCTCCTTCTTGTAGCTTAACTCGTACGACGATCCATTTCTCAATTTTCTTTACTTTCCCATCTCGTGTAATAGTTTCATTCGAAATTAATATTTTCCATGATATAATTTTTTTCATCTAGAAAATTATCTATCCAATAACGACACTGATAAAATCAATTTACAACTTATAACTTAACATCTGCACATTATACCAAATAAAATCATCTACTCATCCACGAAGATCATAAAGCCAGCATTATTCTATTTCTCATTAAACGATCGTAATCTTAAGCGATTGTCCACAACCCTCCACACGCCAGAACCCACCCTACCCACCCCTTCTGAAAAGTGATGAACGTCAGCCGTTATTAAGGTGGAATAAATCGCGTCGCGATGACATCGATAACCCAGCGTTGAAATTATTGCCAACGTGACACCGGTTATCATTTCACAGCGTTTGCAACTCTCTTAAAGATATTACCGGCATCCGTGTCCCCGTGAAATCGCGCAAGTTTCTCTTAATGACGAAAGTGGAGCGAACTCGTATCACGAGTCGATACGAAGGGGAGAATGGCGGCTAATCGTTTCACCGCGAGGGAAAATTCCTTTCGCGCGATAACCACGTGGTCGGAAGAGAGGGGGTGGTTGGCTGCAGGTGTACAGGGGCGAAATCATGCGACTTAAACGAACGACGGAATCAGGAGGCCGAAGAAACCTATGGATCGAAGAGATTACCGATGAGGGTAGATACTTGGGCGAGATTGAGAGGGTGGTTCACCCTCCCTCGAGCTTGGAGGCTATCCGCGGACAAGCCCAAATCGCGCTACCCGTCAGACTACTACGAACCTTCAAACTTACATCAACGAAATGAAAGAGCCCACCCTTCCGTTCTCTTCCTCTCTCTCTCTCTCTTTCTGTTTCCGCGTTTACTCTCTTCCTTCCAACTGCCAAAAGTTGAGATATCCGTGGATTTGCGTCTGGATCGCGCTCGTATTAAGCGAAATTCGCGAACGTTTCGAGAACGTAATGTTTTCACTTGGTTTACGTACAATGGCGATCAAACAACGAGAAGGTTTGAATGGACGTGCGTTATTGCTGTACGTGCATCCATGCGTGCGATACGTTTCGACCTTGCCTTTAGGGATTTTCGTGTACTTCATGATACATGGTGGAGGTTTGGTATTTGTTCAGAGAGGGTGAAGTTGATCTTCCGTTTCTTTCTTCGTTTAATTCGAGATTCGGGAATTTTATGAGTTGGTTTGGATGGAGTTGTCATTTAGGTTTAAATTTTTAATAACTCTTTTTTAATTTAGGGTAATTGGCAGGATATAAAATTGCAAATTTTTCAATATCTTTTTTTTTAAACGACAATACAAGGACAATATGCAATTTTCTATGATATAAAAAGGATAGTATCGATAAATGTTATCAATATCGTTTAGTAATCACGATAAAATTGTATAAAGAAGTTTGTAGAAATAACAAAAATAAATCTAAAGATTTCTATACGTGAACGCGCAGTACAGATCGATTCGTGACAAACTTTCGTTCGAATTCTTTCTCTCTTTCTCTCTCTCTCTCTCTTGCATATTCACATAAACAAATTTACACAGATCTTCGATGCATATGTTCATAACCGGTTTCGCAAATATTTGGCTTTTACCCGGTGGAAGGACAAACTTGAGCCGACCGTGCTTTTTCAAATATTTGAAAGGTCGCGAGCATTTCCCGCCATATCGATTCGGGTTAATTTCTGCGCTACATTTCCTTCACGCGTGTTCAATCCCGGTAAAATATTCGTTGCTACGCGCATTTTACCTCGGTGTGCACCGCGCCGGAAGTGGAAGAAGGGAATATGCTCCAGTTGCACGCGAAAACTTTCTCATCGAGTTTCGATATTTGGCCAAGTTTTTCGAAATACTCCCCTTCCTCTTGTAGTTTTCGAACAGGAACCAGATATTTTGCCCGCGAAGGACGCCTTCGATGGTCCTTCGCGCGAATCGAGCGTAAAATCGTTTAAACGCAGCGTAGATTTTCGAATCTTCTGTGAGAAATATTTAACAGTTTTGGCCTCGAACAAATTTTTGCGGTCGTTGAATTTGACTGTATTATTCATAAGTTATTTTAAATTAACGTGAATATATATATATTTTTTTTGAATTTATCTATCTGTTCGAAATAGAAATTTTGTTTGTACATAGTATTTTATGGTTTGGTATTATGTAAGGGAAGAAGTAGAATTTTCCACGTTATAAACTGTAGACACTTTATTTTATTTTTACATTTTATTTTTCATTATAGAAGCGACATTAAGAAAGATAGGTTGATTGATTAATTAAAAAGTGTACAATTTAATTTAATACAAGTTAATGATCAATTAATGATTATCGAGGATAGTTTATGAAAGGATAAGGAAGATAGGTTATCAAAATTTAGTTTATACAAAAATTATATGAAAATACAGGAATTTAGATAAGATTCGCGATTTTTAAAGATAGGAGAAGAAAGCTCTTCTCAGTTTCACGATTCTTTCGATTGCTCGTAAACAGATACATAAGTCTTATCGTATCTATTAAACCAATCTTAGCTAATGCTTATCGCGCGTATCTATTCTTGCAAAATATTGATATTATTTCGGGACTTCGATATGGATTCCATCGAACTTTTTCATGAATTCAACTATTATATCGTGTACAAATTGGAAAACATTATTTTACGATAAGTAGAAATAATTTCAAAAGAATTATATTTTTTATTTTTATCGATTAACAAAGAATCTTATTGATCTTATCGATTAGTCTTAGGTATTAAAAAAGAACGATTAGAATAACAATTATTATTACAAACTCGTGATGAATTACGATGAAAAATAAGACGCGTAAATTTTCAACTGCGAATTATTTGAAGGAATCACTGACAGGAAATCACAATTTAAAAATATTTTTGACAGAAATTTGTGATAGTTATACGCTCTATTTCACGGAGGACTCTAATTTTTCACCAAAATGAAACGTCATACGAAATGAGCCACGCATCCGTGGCGACTTGCTTTTGATAAAGAACGAGCATTATTACTCTAATAATAATGCATCAATTGTAAATATTCGTCTCGACTTTGTATTTACGCAAAACTCCACGAAATAACCATTAAACCAATCTCAATTCCATTCTTTTTTAATAACGTTCACGAAAACCTCAAAATTTTTCAAATAATCATCGTACACCAATACGTCTCCCTTCATATAAATTTCCAAATACGCATAAATATCCGCAGCGTACTTTCGAATCGCCCCCTCGTCGATGCTCGCGAAATAAGACGCCCCCATTCGGAATACCTGCGGAAACAGCCGAGGGGGGCCGTATTCTTCCCCCCTCTAGAAGATCGGAATTAGCCGCGTGTCTTGGCGCGGGCACGTTGCTCGCACGTTGAGCCGCGAGATTCTACCCTTCTTTCGGTTGCAAAAAGGGGTGCAGGGAGAAAAGAGAGAGAAAGAGAGAGAAAGAGGGATAGGTGGCGAGGACCCCCGGCTAAGAAAAGTCGAAAATCTTAATTCGGGGGCGGTGCCACCCCCACGATGCGATAGGCGGCGACTCGTAAGCGGCGATTGGCTTGCGGCTGGGAAGGGGGTGAGAGATCCGTGTACGGGGGTGGAGGAGATATGCGCCGTGACGCCGGGACGTCGGCGTGTTCACGTCCGCCCGAACCCGGTCCCCTTTGCGCCCGAGTACGACAGTCGACGCCGGCCGTCCCGAGCGTGCAGTCGTGGGAGCTGTCGTCTTCGTCGTCGTCGTAGTTCGACGATCTCGCGCGTGATCGTGTTTTTTTTTTTTTTAAACCGCCGATTTTATTATCTCGATTCGATCGGACGATCGTGTTCGCGTCGTATTTTCCACGATTCGAATAAATAAATCGGAATAAATAAATTGAAGAGGGAGGTGAAGGGAAGAAGGGAGAAAGTTTGGATCGGTTGTTGGATCGATGATAATACGCGTATCGGTTTCGTTGTTGCGCGTGATCTGTGACTGGTATTAGGATGAGGGACGTGATCTTTTATAAAATCTTGACCTAGAGGGGGAATAGAAGTGCGGTCGAAGCACGGTGGAGACGGATCATCGGATCGAATCGTGTGAGTTGGCCGATATTGATGATCCGCGTTTCGATGGAAGGTGGTGGTCCGGAAGGGTCTTCTGGAGAACGTTCCCGGTGGATGCTGATCGACGGTGTGGCCGATAAATCGGTTTTAGATCCGAGCGGGCGTGCGTGCGCGGTGGGGGGGCGACGTTTCTGTGGATCGTTTCGCGAGTGGAAGGACGAGGTTGAGAGTTCGGGGGAGGAGAGGAGGGACTCTGTTGGTGTGTCTGTTCGTTGCGGATGCGGATCTTACGCGAGTCGTGATTGTGACAACGAGTTGGCCAATTTGCAGCCGAGAATGCTGGTGCTTGTTAAAAGGAGCAGGGAAACGGGTTTCAATCTTGCGACGAGGATGGCGGCCGTCTTTGTTATCGCGTGCCTCCTGCTGATGGACACTCGGCCGACGTCTGCTGCCTTTAACAATGGTTAGTCATTTTCGTATTTTTCCTTCCTCCTCAGACTTGTTTGTTTCGCGATTCGTCACTGTGTTGAAATTATGGAAAATCGAATTTAAAATTTTCCTTTCGTTCCTTCAGTTCGAGAAAATTTCGATTAAATGTTAAGTTAAATATAATATTGGACGGTAATATTGGATATTTATTGGATTTGATGATTTCAATACATGGACATTTAGAGTAGTAAACTATCTTAAACTATTTATTCTAATTCTTGAAGAAACAAGATTGTCATTTATTGTCCAATATTCTCGCCTCTTCAATCGAATCTTCACTCCTACGTAGAATCGACTGACACTTCTACCGCGAAAGATTAAAAGTTAAAAAGAAAGATATATACCCAAGACGTTGTCATTTCTTCCAACACAATTTTGCATAATCGTTTGATAATCGTTTCAAGATATGGATATCTCTCGCATCCAGTAATAGTAATTATCGATTATTTCACCGGATGACAAGCAACCTAGATGGCTTATATCATTGCTTCCACAGATCGGTGGTCAATCAATTTACCTATATCGTAAACTTCATCACGATCGACGTATAAACCGTATATTCCCTCCTGCCGAGCTCATACCACCACCCGTGGCTGTTTGAACGACGATTTAAACGCGCGCGGCTCGATCAACGCGTAATCTCGGATTTCATTTTGGCTACGTTAAATCAGGAAACCGACAACGGTGCAAAGTGTTCCCGGAAATTATAGCGTGTCCAAATGAAGCGCGTCAAAGGCGCTTTCGTTCCATGGGGATGGGGAATAAATTTCGCGATATATCGGGATCGATTTTGATAAAAAACGAAGCAGCCAGTTAATAATCTCCTCTCGATGATCGAACTGAAAATTTTGATTTGATTTTGACGAGGGAAAATTGATAATTGATCGAAATTGTAAGTAAGGGTGAAACGAAAAGTTGAAGATGGATTTTATTTATTCTGAATAATTCTTGAGAAGTTAGGAAATTTTTGGTTAGGAAATTTTCCTTTGGATTAAAACGAATGATCGAATGAAAAGAGTTAAAGATTGATCCTTAGGATTCTTGATCATAGTTAGAGTAATATTACAGTTGAGTTATTTCAGTTCAAATAATTGTAGGATTAATCTTTATTTGTTTCTTATCAATTTAAATAAATATTTTTAGTTTTAATTTATTACGATAATAATAAGTTGAATATGAAATTATTACAGTTTTTACCACAGTGAAAGCAACTGAAACATATAATAAGAATTTTGTTTTTATTCCCTGTGAATATTTTATTCATCATTTAATTAAATTTTTCTTTTATTTCATTCACAAATGAATATTTCATTTCAAACAATCGGGAAATTATTAAATTTATTCTCCATCGATATACATACATACACCATACGAAAGCGATAAAAAGGTTATTGTTAAAGCGAGTGCAAAAAAAAAAAATACGATTCAAAATGGTTTATACCACA
>NW_006263632.1:263841-266269 GCF_000469605.1 Apis dorsata | reverse complement strand
AAAAAAAAAAAAAAAAGGAAAAAAAAGAAAAAAAAAAGAATCCTTCTGCCTGTTAGGACTCATCCACGCGAGAATAAACTGATCGAGTGAATTCACGCGCGAGTAAATCATTCATTCGAAGTTTTACGTATCTGCATCGCGTATGATTTTCAGAGAAGAGTATTATAACGCATGTCTCTATAAAAGTTACGTAGTTATAGTATAGTCGTTGTTCACGACTTGATATCTCCAGTAAATATGCGATCAAACGTTAAGGGAGGATAATTGGAAAAAAAAGAACGTATTAAACTAGGATTAAATATTTCAACGAGCCTTAATGACACGTGGAACACTCCTCTCGTAGAATTATTCAAAGGCAAGAAGCGACCGAGGCACAAGCTGCTGCTTCAACTTCTTCATTTCTCATTGAGATTCGCTTTCCTCGAGCCAACCTTTAAAATTTCACGCAATGAAACTTTTCTCCCCCTTTCTTTCCAACCTTCTTAAGGGATGTCAAAGCGGAACATCCTTGGAACATCGTGTTTCTCGCAAACTTTCCTCCTCCTTCGAAATCTTTTCGAAGAATGTCAAAGAGGAACATCCTTGTAACATCATCTTTTGTACAACGAAACGATATTTATCTTTGTTTTCTCTGAAATGTATCAAAGAATCTCGGAATATTCCTAAAAATATCCGCATTATTTTTCCTTTTCTTTTTGAATTATTAAATATTCCGAACAATTATCTATTTAGATTTGAATATCATTTAATTCTGTTAATTAAAATCGTTAACACTTCTTCCAATTATTTCAAATCTAATCCAAACGATTAATAATCTCTAACACACAATCCTCAACTTCATCAACCTCTCGGCTTAATTGAAACAATCATTCAACAAATACTTGGATTTTCAATAATCAAAATCTAAATTAACCTATCTACTCTCAACTTCTTGGAAAGTTTTCAAACCAGTCTTTCGAATATCTTCAAAGAAGAAGCTCCCTGCGACGTCTCTGGAACATCGTCTTTCACCCCATTTACCTGTTCGTGTAAACACTCAAAGACTTCTCCCGGTGATAATTCAATCCGGCCATTTTCCCGCGTTAAATTCATTCCGCGAACTGCGAAACAATCTCTGGATCCTTTGTCCCTTGACGTGTCGGGCGAAACCCTTTGTTCTGCCATCCCAGAGATGGCCCCCTTCAACCCTCTGAACGACACCTTCCCTCGTAAGCGGCACGCGCGGCGCAAAAAGCTCGTTTCGCTTCTAATACCCGGGTCCGGTGAAATTACACTTCAATGGCGAAATTGCGGCCACGGAATGAGCTACCAGGTAAGCTTGTTCCCCATGCATAATTCATAAGCGAGGCGTCACGATGAAACTACTACGTCCTATAAATATTTTTTTCGAAGCTGTGAAAGTGCATGCAAATGAATTGGCCCTAATGTAAGTACTCTGCCTACTACTTACACAATTGCAATTGAAGTATAAACAAAATGATTGCATTTTGTAATTCACGCGATGGTTAAGCATCGAGGATTCTCAGGATTTGCAACCGTTTCTTGCTGAGATAATCGAGCTATAAAATATTTGATATATTTTTTATTATGCAGGGGTGTGAAAATTATGAGTCGGTTTTCTATTTTATTCTGTCTTTTATTCTTATATTTATTAACAATCGAATATTTGAATAATTTATTAATCAAAGCTTGTGCAAAAGCGCAAGGCTGAGGTTATATACAAAGAGGTTAATTATAGCAGCTAACGAATAATTGTTATTCGAGCTTAAGGTAACTTCATTTCGAAATTTTAATTAATTAATTTTTCACTCCATTAATGCTCTCCGCTCTTGTTGGAATGAGCGCAGATACTTTTCCTCGTGCCATCTTTTCGTGCGATTTTTTATTGTCTTATACAAGAGCGCGCGGTGTTAGCGTTGAACTTGCAACAATTAACATTTTTTTTCGCGGTCACTGGAATGAGAAGCGGCAAGGGAATAAATTTCGTGATAATATAGTGGGCGTCAGCGACACGGTGTTGTGTTGCTCGTCGTTTAGAATCCTCCTTCTGTTTCCCCGTTGCCATCTTTTCTCCTCTTCCTCTTCGTTTTTACTTTTCCCCCCGCTTTGCTTCCACTTTTGTTTATCGCTTCGTTTCTCTCCCTCCCCTTCTCCATTTTCCTTTTCTCTTCCTACCCCCTCGTTTTATTCCCCCCATTTTGTTGTTTCCAGTCGCGCGCCTCGATTTGCTTTCTCATTCTTCGTTTCCGTATTCGGGCGACGATGATTTACCGATCGCCACCAAGAGAGAAACGCGGGTGCTGGCATGGCAATTTTCGCGTTCGCTTGTCGCGTGTAACGCTTTTATTCATACCGTTGTCGAGTTTTCCGCGATACATTGTTTTCCCCGCTATTCTATCGTTGTATTCGAATCGAGTTTCCCCTCTGA
>NW_006263632.1:261747-263754 GCF_000469605.1 Apis dorsata | reverse complement strand
CTCTCTCTCTCTCTCTCACCATTGTCCACCTTGTATTCGTCAAATCGATCAATTACAAAAATTTCGAATCTTTCTTGAGAAAATCGATACTTTCGGAAAGTATATCCTTTGAATCTTTGAATAAAAATTAACAAAACTATAAATAATAATAATTTGGACGAGAAACTTTGCCTCGTTCAAATTTACACGTCATTTCCACTCGTGACTTTTCCAGGGATAAATATCTCGGGGAAAATATCGGTCGTAACTTTACTTCTATCCGCGTATGTATCAACCGCTCATCCTTCAAACACCACGATCGCCGAATGGCCGCGAATCGAGGCAACTTTGGCGAAATAATGCGCATATATTTTGCGTTTCCCAAATCCAATCGTTTTTACGACCGTTTCACCGTATTGCGCCGTACTTTTTGAAGTCGGAAACGCAGAGCCGCTATTATCATCTCCTCCGTCGTTGACCGCCCCGATCCAATGCCGATTTTATGCGGTGGTTATTCAATTCCCGCCGCTCTCTCTCTGTCTCTGTCTCTCTCTCTCTCTCGCGCGCAATCTCGGCCGAATAGAGATAGGGGATCGAGCATTCGGGGAACAGATAGATAGTTTCGAGAGCGGATAATATGGAAAGGTTCTCTCATTGTCTCGATATCGGATCTCTCTCGAAACGACGAGTAAAATCGTTTTCCTCGGGATCGGGTCGTACATTTAATACGGTTAAGTAGGTAGATGCGGTCTGCGCGGAGGCGGCTGTTCACCCCCTCTTATTATTCGTTCGCCAGGTATTATCTAATTTCGATGAATTATTAAAGGAGTTTGATAACAAACGTCGCGAGTTCTCTCGGCCATGAGCATACATCTCCCTACCTAGGAGAATCTATTCTCAAGTTTGCTTATCTTTCCCTCCTCCCCTCCCTCCTTTTATCCAATTCCCTTCTTCCCCTCCCAGTCGTAGCCGTATTATTCGTCGCCATTCCCTTTCGCTATTTCACGCGCGTAACGTTTTCTTCGAGCAGCTATCGTTTACCCGCCCTCTTTATGGAATTATCTCGTCGCCTGGGGGCTGCCATCTGTTTCGATACGGGGAGCACACCCCTAATTAGGGGTACGCGCGACAGTTGTAAGCGCGTTAAATCTAATATCTACTCGAAGGGGGCGTAAAAAGTACGTATTTCCATGTGTACGCCTCGAACAATCGCGCCTTCACTTTTTCATGGAATTGTTCTGCGAATCCGTGGATAATCGTTTTGCGTGATCTGTATGTATTTTATTATATACGTTACGTCGTTTTTACGACGAGTATTTCCGGGGTTAACACGTTTAGGGACGAGGGGTTGTTTAACGATTTCGGCTTTTTTCTGGGTTGTTTCGTTTAGGGCTATTCTTTTTGGGGTTGTACTAGGTTTGAAAATGTTGGATACATTGCTTTCTTCGTTCAAATTTTTTGAAATGTTTCCTTATTTAAATTTAGATTTCTTTTGTATGGTAATATCGATAATTTAGAGGTAGCTTATTGATTTCGTTTGAATTTATAAAATGTATTTGCGAAGCTCCATTTGATTTATTGTGTTAATATTTAATTTGCAGGAGATTCATATTTCAAAAAGTTTGATTTTTTTATTTCAATTTACCTTATGTAGTAATTGCATGTTATATCTTTAGGTTCAAAAATTATTCTTCTTACAAGCATTCTTTATATCTTAACAAAATATTATCTAATAGTTCGTATTTTAAACCATCCATTGAAAGTAATCTGCGTGTATCGATATTTTCAATGTTATCTCAATAATATAAATTATTTTTAAAATGTCGTTAATTTGGAATAATCGAGATGAAAACCAAAGTAGTCTATTCAAATTACAATTTCTACGTAAATTCTCGTCCAAGGAGATTTTCGCAGGTAAAATATTTTCCAAGGAAATAGGTAAAATTCAGAGTAATTCTAGAAATCTTCGCGGAAGATTTTCCTGAAATCCGCATACCGTCTATTATATATGTGGTGTACAATACCGCG
>NW_006263632.1:258864-261451 GCF_000469605.1 Apis dorsata | reverse complement strand
CCCCCTGTCGACTTTACATTTCGATACTTCGGATTAAAAGGAAAAAAAAAAAAAAAAGAAGTAAAGAAAAAGAAAAAAAATTTCGATCGAAGACGTGTAACAACTGTGCTCTTGGCCTCCGGTGAAGGAAGAAAAATCGTAAAAATTCAGAGACGCGGCACGGGATTATCCTATTTCTCCCATCGTGCACGTATGTGTTCCTGAATATTCATCTGCTCTCATCCGATTATCGCGAAATATCTCCGTTTCCACTCATTTTCACCTCATGTTAGAAGATGAACGGTCGAACAAAAGAGGGTAAAAATTCGCGGCTGAATAACGCGATGCTTTTCTCCCTCCTCGTTTGCGCTAATTGCAACGCGAATAATGGAGCTGCAAGATGACCAAGAAGTGCGTTTAGCCGATCATATATTTTTTTTTTTCTCTCATTGTTGAACAAGCATATGATAATCTAAAGAAAGACTCGTTTAGATTTTATTGGGGATGTTTTAAGGATAGGGGAAATAGGATATGATAGGATTCTATTTATTCCCTGCGTGTTTATTCCAATTATTTTATAAATATGCTCCCCTTGTTTTATAATAATATCATAGAATTTCCTGTATTTGATCCTTGGTTTTTTGAGGGATGAGGAAGATCATTTACGTACATCAGGGATTAATTATCACAATTTTCTTTTCTTGTATCAAAATTCTTAATACAACCCCCAATACTTTCATCACTCGATCGAAACACATATACCAAGCCACAAATTACAAAAGAGCAACACGCATGAAAATTCAAAATACTTATAATTTTATACGCAGAATAGATTTAAAGCATAGTCGATCGAACGACAGAAAATTTCGATTTTAATCTATTGTTAATATACAATATTCATTTTTCGAGTTGGCACGTGCGCGTACAATGCAACCCCCTTATAAAGGGTGTGGAATAACAAGGAAGGAAGGAACGCAAGGAAACAGAGGGGGTGGGTCTCGCGACGGATGTCCTCGAGGGATTCTCGCTTCATGCATTTTATATTTTCTTGGACTTTGATTCGTAGACGGACCGCGTGGCCCACGGGAGTAATCCTTAATCTTTGATCGAGAATTATCTTTGATCATGGCTTTGGTCATCGCGCGCTCTTCTTCCTCCTCCCCTCTCCATTTTATTCCGCTTCTCCCTTGGGTCTCGAACGACCGTCACCCCTTGTGCTCGAGGGCCGTTCATGGGGAAAGGAATGGGGCACAGGGACAATGGAGACAAGCTTCTGGATGGTGAAACTCTTAATCTTGTTTCTTATAAAGTCCTGGAGAGCGCGGATATTTCTTAATGCGAATAATTTTTTTTTAATTTAGATCCTTTTCTAATTATTTAGTGCAGCAATCGTAATCAGCATGATGTACATTTCGAGATTATTCTCTTTCGAAACTACAAATCTTTAAAATAATCTTGCCACAAAACGCACTTGAAACTTCGAAATAGAAGATCCCAACATCAGTCAGAATCGATAAAATTTCATATTTTCGTCTCGCTCCGTGAATAAACTCATCCCCGTTTCATCCACTTAAACGGTTGAAAGTTTCGAAACCGCAATCGCGAATATCCGTGGGAATCGAAAAGTCGAGCGAACGGTCTTTGCAAATCGTGGAAAACGCGAATCGTTCGTCTTCTGGCGTCGAAATGATTTTCCATTACCATTCGTAGGGAACTCGACGTTTTGGCCCCCGTATCTGTTTCCCATTCGAGTTTCCTCGATTCCGTGGCCGTAAACATGAGCGGATCTCGGTGCGGAAACACGACCAACCCTTTATTTCGGAATCGAAATAACGCTTCGCCCCTATCATCCAACTCGTTCCACTTCTGTCTTCGACTTATCGTACCGTGGATCTCGAACTCGTCGTCCAACTACCTTTAATCCGTTGACGAAAAATTCGCAATCGTGGTGAAGTAGAGGGACTCGTCGAAAAATCGAATGTGCATTGCATGGATTTCCAATCTATGGATCTTGAACGATGCAACGATGAAAATTATTTTTTGGATGCTTTTTTACTCAAATTATTTCTATGTGATTTTCAATTGTAAAAGATTTTCATGATGAAAAATTATTAGAAAGAAACGAATCGATAAAAATTGTCTTCTTATCGCATTGATCTCAGAATTTTATATTGTGAATGTGCTCGTCCTACAAATATATTATTCCCATATATTTTTTACATCTAATAAAATCAGATATTCTTCAAAAATCTTCATGATAAAAGTATTTTCCTATCTTAAATTCTTCATAATTCTACCTGTTATTACATTGTCAAATCTAATAAATCCATTTTTATGACAGATGATGTAATTAAGGATCGCAGTTTAGTTTTGCAAAAGGGGATCTCTTTAAAAAAAAAGAAAAAGATTAGGGATGCTGTCCACATGGTAAAAAGAAAAGAATAGAGTCGTGTATACTTGGAAAGGAGGAATCCTCACGCGGGTGATCTCAACTCGGCTTACCAAGTTGGCGAAATACTCGAAGGCTCTCTCATCCTCTCGTTTCCTCCCCTCTCTTCCCCTTTACTTTCGCCGCCAGTCTTCCACCTTTGCGCCTCTGTTGACCACC
>NW_006263632.1:243540-258621 GCF_000469605.1 Apis dorsata | reverse complement strand
CTTATGTGTGTGTGTGTATTTTTTTTTTTTTTTCATTGCCTCGTCCGCCACACCCCGATTGCGTACGTGTGGTCAGAGGAAGCTTTCAGTTTCCCCTTCTTAGGGCAACCTCCGACTTTGAAGTTTCTTCAATCTCCACTCGTTGTTTCCACTCTCGTTCTTTGTTTTTCTTTCGCAGGTTTTTTTCCCGGTTTACGTACGTACTATTTTCTTTGTCTCTTTCTGGTTTTACGCGCCCCACCGTTTGACTTGGATGGAGGGCGGCGTAGATATTTGCAGAGAAGTTGATCCGAAGGGATTTTGAATGTTTGTGGGGGAAACCTCAGATTTGATCTGTTTTTATCAGGGGACATTTTTGTGATTTTATTATTAATATTGAGGGGGCTTTTTTTATCGTAATGTTTTATTTTTTTTACATTGGTTGATGGAGAAGGGGCTTGTAGGGAATTTTTTGATGATAGGAATCATTTTGAATTTGTTATTTTTATTCTATTTTTTTAAGTTATTAATTAAAGGGATTTGTTTAACAAACATTATTTGATTTTTGTTTTTAAAGAAATCTTTTCAATAAATATATGAACCCAAAATTATATTTAATAATAAATAATAATTAAAGAAACAATTCCAATTAAAATTAGATATTGTATACATTATAATTCAATAACTATTAATTCAATATCTAAATTTAACACAAAGGAATAATAATTTTTCTCTTTCTTGGAAATTTTCCCCTCGATCGCGGATTAATTTATTTTTGACGACGGATTGTTCATCTATCGTCAAAGTAAAATCTCGGTGATAACACTCGACAAATAATTAAACGGTACGATCGTGGTCCAATAATAGCGCGGGAGATTGTATCGCGAAATTGCGACGACGTAAAACACCATGATGGCGACATTACAGTTTCTTTGTCCACAAAGTACATCCAATTTAAAATAAATTTCCGGATGCCTCGGTGAAGTCTGTTTCGTCCGACTTAACAAAACTGCTGAATATTTTCACAGGGGTAATCACCCGTAAAATTATAATTTCTCCAGTCCCCGTGTCCAACTTCTCCTCCTTTCCTTCTTTCCTGTTTTCGTACTCCTGTTTTTCCGCTATTCATCCCATATACATTTATCATCTCTTTGGATTATCTCAAGTAGCTAATATACATATTTAATATTATCGTTTTATATTATTAACAATATATCTTACTTTCTAAGATCTAAGATCAAATTTTGAAATTGGAATTTAAATTTGAATCGTTAGTGAAAATCGAGATATTTAATGTTATCAAATGGTATCAAATTGATGGTATTTTATTTTCTTAAAGAAGTAGATATAATATTTTCCGTATATCATTTCAATCGTGAATCAGTAATTTCCACGATGAGAAATAATCTGTTGATCAATTGCTCGAATCAAACAAATTTTATACGCAATTTGTTCCATTCAAAAATCCCTCGATCTAATCTCTTTTCCCTGTCTGAAGACAAAGTCTAAGGAGTTACATCCGCGACAAGACGAGACGAGTCGACTCGACTCGATTCGAAACGAACAAAGAGGTCTGTGGGGAATTTTCGAATCCGTTCTTCGAGAGTCGTGGCAATTTATTGGCTCTGTAAAAGGACTGTAAGTGTTCTCCTCCTTCGTCGTTCGCCTCCTCGAAAAGTTACGCTACGAACGAGAGGGGAGAACTCGTGTCTCCGTGTGCTCGAATATTATTTGCAGATTCTCTACCCCTTCGTGTTTGCAATTCGAGAGTCCTTTGAATCGTATCCGCGCATTTAATGTCGTTACATTGAAATTTCATGAAGTCTCTTTGAGGATTTCGATTACACGGCCGATGTGCGTAGGCCGATCAATTAAAATATGTAGATGTCGCGCAAACATGGGCCACCGGTCTGCCGAGTTCCGTTTTATGAATCCACGAATTTCGTGAGTATCGGAGGGGAAACGTAAACGCGTTATTTGAAGAGCTTTCAGCTTCGTTGAAGAAGGATTTTGGATTTTCTTTATTGGAATTTCTTAATGACCGATCTGAATTTCGTAGAAAAAGGGGAGGAAGATATTTTGGTAATTATTTTTATTAGAAAGAGAATTGTTCGTGTTCGAATTAAAGTATAATTTTCGTGTACGGAACTACGTGAGAAATATTTAATCATAAATTGATTTTATGATATAGAAAGACAGGTTTTTTAACTCGATAATAAATTTTGCTTTCTAATCTCAAAAGATCGTGTATTAAATATTATCGAATTTAGAATACCATACAAAATTTCATTATATTTGTATAAACGAAAATATCTTCAAAATTTTAAATTTCTGCTTTTCTTCTTGGCCACTTAACGAAGAGCATTTTATTTTTCGATAAAAGTTTTACGCGGAAGGATTAATTTCTTCGGCGAATCGGAAAGCCTTCAACAATTTTCATTTATTAACAAAAGTTCGGTGGGTGGTACATCGTGTACCGCGAGGGATTAAATTACGAGGGATCCAAAGGGTTTGAGACAAAAAGTGGCAGTGATAGCAGTAACGACCAGGTTCAGAGGCAAAGTATAACGGTTGACAAACATTAGGGAAGGGAGAAATGAAATTTATCGGGACAAAGGGCACGCGGTTAAAGCAATTACAAGGGCAGGGCGTGACGTTTATAATTCGCATCTCGAAAGCCGCTTACAAGAAAACCATTGATGCCGGTGGATTTATTAATTACACGCCATCTCCAGTCCTTCGCCTTTTGTCTTCAATCCTATCGTCATCGTGGTAGTCTCGGTGGCGAGACACCACCAAGACGCGAACCAACAACGCTTCTGCCAATCTGTAAAAGCCAAACAGCATAGGAGGAGGGATATTATACCGGTTTCAAGGGTATAATTCTTATTACATTGTTAACGGGGCTTTTGGAGAGAAGGAAGTGGAAAACCGAGGCTATTGATGATGGAAAGGGGTGAGGGAAAGAAGGTGGAAAGAGGTTTTCCTTTGAGGGTTGCTCGAGGCGATAATCGTTTTTAAGAGGGGCGGAAAAAGGTGAAAAAATTCATTAATCATTGCGTTGCGGTGTCATTCTTATTGGAATATTGAAAGCAAGGTGTGAGATTGGATTATAAAATTTGTGTTATAAAATCTGAATGATCGTGTTTTTAAAATCTGTGAAAAATTTAGTTTAGGATTTATTCTAAATTTTTTCATCTTTATCTCACTTCAATTTTATTCAAGTAAAAAAAAATATTAATCGTTATTTCAAAAATCAATGAAGATAAGGGAAAGTAAAGAAAAAGAGAAAGCAGAGAGAAATTTTTAATTTTTAATTATTTATAATTTAGTTGTATAGAAAATTTTAAATTTACATATTTCATCCTTGTACAAAGATTAAGAATCTTTGGGTTAAATATTCCCAAAATAATTATGAAATAAAATAACATTTATATGAAAAGTATCTTATCCAAATATAAAAGTACTCAATTATATTTCTAAAGGTTAAAACGAATTACAGGAAATAGCCACCAGGAATACCTTGGAGGCAGATACGAGTTTTAAAAGGTACATAGCTGCAATCAGATATTCAAATCGTGTTTACTAAATCAAAGCTCTCTCTGGCTTCCTCCAATCTTCCGCGTTTCTCTTCTTTTCTCTCTCTCTCTGCTTTCTTTTCACTTTGCTCTTTTTCTCTTTACTTTCCCTTATCTTCGTTCGTTTCGCTGCTCCTCCTCCTCTTTCTCTCTCGCCATCGAGTTAACCGATAAGTTTACTTCTGTCTGCCCGTCTGATGCTGCTTGCTGCCGACTTAACAATTCGGTTAGAAAGTTAGAGGCCTTCGTTGCTTCTTTTTCCATCTTCTTCTTCCCTTTTCGGCGACGGACAGTTCGATGGTCCATCTCGAAAAAGGTTGCTCTCTCGTTACGAGGCGAGCGAGAAACGTTGAGACTTCGTGCCACGAGTGAAAATCAGGAGTAAAATCGACGATCCGTAACCAAGATAGAGGGAGAGAACGAGCTACGTGTTGAATTTCAGTCATGGTTAGACGATCGACACAAGCTTTTGTTACGTCATGAATTTAGATAACGTTTCGGTGAATTTTGATTTTCATCGAATACTGGATGTCGTGATAATATTATATATGGGGAAGGAAGACAATGATTTGAATGAATATATTATTACATACATAATATAGGAACTAGTTGAACTCTTTTCATAATTTTCTCAATTCCTATGTATTTTTTTAAACTAGTTCAATTTATCTTGAAGTTAGGAAATATAAAATAAAATATATTCTTCGTGATTTGTTATATGATACTTCAACGCTTGAAAAATTCAAGAAATTTAATATATATATATATATATTATAAACGTTTTGGATAGATGAAGGAATTTTCACTGTTCTAAAAATCAACTCTATTCTAATTTAAAAAATTTTCTAGACTCAATAAGTTAAAATAAATTGTACATAAGATTCGATAAAGTATCTTTCATCACATATATATCAATTTCGTCAGAAATAGGAAACAACTTTGATCCAATTTAACGACAGAATCTTAAACGATCGCCGTTAAGGGAAGTTTTCCCTCTCTCTCGTAAAACGGAGGCTTGGGGCGAGATAAACACGCTACATCGAGGGTGGTCTCGTACGTCATGGGTGGCGGTTTCAATGCGA
Organism: Apis dorsata; assembly: GCF_000469605.1. Taxonomy (NCBI): domain Eukaryota; kingdom Metazoa; phylum Arthropoda; class Insecta; order Hymenoptera; family Apidae; genus Apis; species Apis dorsata. The sequence goes on along the minus strand of NW_006263632.1, from coordinate 253,982 downwards.
AGGGACACATCCCTTCCAACTGTGTGTCTATACGTTCCGTGACGCGAATAACTGCAGTTTCCCTCGAGCGAAAGATTAATCAAAAGATAATTTTCGTTAATACCGAGGAAAGAAGTCTGGCGCCATATGTGAATTATCGTTTAATCCTGTCAATGGAAAAAATACCATTCGACGATGCTTATTCTGGGATAAAAAGAAGAGAGAAAAAAGGAGGAATGCCCAATTTCGAAGGGGGCAAATGTTCCACAAGAATGTATTATGGCCGACCGACGTTTTACGACATGGATCGTAAAAAAGAGGAAAGTTTTCATCGCTTGCAAATTGAAAGGGAAACGACTGAAGTGATTAAACGGCGGCAAGGATTAATTTTCTTTTTTTTTTTTCTGTCCTTTTCTCACTTGGAAAGAATTATGAGTCGTGAAAACTTGATGAACTTTGTGGACATTGGAATATTAGATCGGCAGTGTAGTAATTTGTGAAGCTAGATGTTAATTTTCGTAAATAGTTTTCGAAATTAAAAATTTAAATAACAATTTTATACAAATTAGATGTGACGAGCACATATATACAAACGAGATTATTTTTACATCGAATCTATCTCTCGAAGTCCGACACTTTACATGGATTCTCCTTCCTTTATGTCCATGCCATCCTTTTTTTTCTTCTTTTATCCCAGAGGAGAGTCAGGCTAACTTATAAATATGATAATACGCGAGAAGACCAAGCAGCAGTCACGAAATAACCCCTTTCGAGTTGGCCTCCTCCCTCTGAAGGAGGATTCACCCTTATCGAACGCCAAGCATTATCCACCTTTCTTCGCCGCGTTACGATATTGGAAATTCGAAAATGGGAATTAAAGTCCATCTCCTCTCTTCTTTCTTCGTTTCGCACTGCTCTCGAACCGCCCTAGTTCTGCTCGAGGGGTGTAGGTAGGGATGCAAACACCGTTTGGAGTACACAGAGAGGGAAGAAGTGCGTGTACGTTTGTGGAGGGGGTATATCGAGGGTATATAAAACGATGAATCCTCGGTTGTTTGCAAATCGAATTCGGCAACTTGGTTAAGTGGTAATCGAAATTCAACAGTTTTCCCGATTCTTGCTTTTCAAAGGGTATTTTAGACTCGTTCCTGATCCTTATTGTTATTTTTAGAGGATTTTAATGGAGGTTTCTGTTCGATAATACGACTATTCTTTTGATTGTGGATAATAAATCGGTAGGTTCTTGAAGAATTTTAATAAGTATTATTTTTTTTTTTTTTTTAATGAACGTTTGGATTTCGTCAAGATTAATTTTTAAATTTAAACAAGAGTATAATCAAGAGTTTGTACACGATGGTCGAGAAAGACTATAAAAGAAACGTTATCTTAAAATAATTAATCCCTAATAAGTTAAAGTTTAGGCGCGAATTGAGGTTAAGGATAACGAGGGCGACGGAATTTTTACAAATTATATCATCATGTTTATTTCAGGCTAATCAAATGTACAAAGTTTTCTTTTAATTAAAAATATTTTTCTTTACTCGACTATAAATATTCAATGATCAGTAACGCGAGAATAGGTTGCAAAGTATAGTATATATTATCGAGGATGATGCTTATTTATGCAGTCATATAGTTTTAAAAGCATTCTTTAGGGCGCATAATTAATGAGAACAAAGGCCGCGCTTGCTATGCAACCGTGAGACTAATTAGCCTGAGAGCATGTTAAACTCGCGTAAAGGCGTAACAGAAAAGCGTAACAGGTAACTAGAATTATTGTCGTCTGTGTGGTCGTGTGGTTAAGAATCTCTTAATTACACAACACACGATAAGCATTTTCCACGGTGCACGCCATTCCAAATTACAAATTATATCGTGATATTTATACTTTTACTCTATAGAGCATTGTGCATTCGTTTCTTTTCGAATCGTTTGTGCATAAAATTAATACAAATTTTAAATTTTATCGATCGAAGCGAACGTAAATGTCGCAATATGAATTTCATTAAATGTTATTTTAGTTTTAAATGGGGGGAGAGGAAAAAATAAAAAAGGAATTTTTCAAGGAAAAAGATTTAGAACTCCGATATTTTATCACAGCACGAACATAGTAAAGGACTAATAATGCGTGTTATCAGAAATCTCGCAGCTAAACCTCAAAGTCTATTTCCTTAACTTTTAAAAAAGCTTCGAAGTAAATCCACCTTTTCCTTATCCTCTCGGGATTTGTTTCCTAACTAAATCAATTGAAGTTTTCCCTTTAACATTACAACACGAAGGAAAGGAATCGCATTTCTTCCCTCTCTTTTTTACGATACCTGATAGAAATACAAATATAGTAGTAACCAAGAATCCGTAACTACGATATTAATATACGTAATTTCATTTCATTTGAAAAATTTATCGTGATTTTCCAACGTGATAAAATTAATTATCAAGAAGAGGTAAAATGCACTTTTATAGAAGGGGAAGATCGATCAAAATCTTGTGTTATATAATCATAATATCGTCAAGATTTTTAGAAGAATGGCGGTGCAATTTTTCGTGAAATTAAAATAAATATCAAGGGGAAAAATGCATTTTTACGAGAAGAAAGGGTAGCAGGAGCACGCGATCGATTCGATCATGCTTCCTCGAGACCCTGTGGTGGAATATAGCCGAAATGTGGATGGAGAGAAACCACGAACAAGGGTTTCCCTGACCGAAGCTAATCCTCTGTAGGTAAGCCAAATGTAGTCGGAAACAAGCCACGAACTTTGCATCATCGTTCTGTGTCCTAGTTCGAGGCAGGATATGCTGATCCTGTCGACACCGCGTGTTGCCGTTACAGTTCACTAGCGATGAATAACTGAACGTGTTTTTGATAAAAAGAGGGGAAATATCATAGTCGATATTTTAACATTTCGAAATATTATGAAAAATCGAAACGAAACGTCGGGACGATTAATCGAGATGACATTTACAACATGAAATATGGGGATTAGAAAATGTTTCGATAATTGTAATATATTTCCCTCTTTTTTCCATTCAAATATTATATAAATATCTATTTTAATTATTACTCTTTGAACGACAAACATTCATAAAAACGAATCGTGTACGACTTTATTCTTTGTATCTTTGATGTAAGTATTATGCACACTGTTTCCCCGAATGACAAACATTTGTATAATATTTCTTTATTCGTATTCTACTACAATGTACCAGTTTCAGAGCCTTATCACGTAAAACTCTCTCTCTCTCTCGAGGCATTATTACACGAATAATTATTTTAATTACCATGTTACCCCTTTTATTCAAAAATATTTAGAATTTCAATACTCTACAACCCCCTAAAACGAATTAAAATCCGACTCGAGAATCCCATTTCTAAAATTATCTCGACAAATACGCTGAACCAATACGTTTTTTCTTTAAAATAACATAGATGAAAGGAGAACAAAGAAGAGGAAAGCGAAAAAAAAAAAAGATATATAAACCGATCGATTGGATCGGCGACAATTAAGAAAATTGCTCTCCTGGTCGTGTCAATATAGTTGAACGCTAATAATTCCCATTGATCATTGTTCGTTCGTTCGATGGGAGTTGTCATCGATGTACCAACAAATACACCTATACCTGTACATATAGGGAGGATGGGTCGTGGCCCAGACTATAGAGATCTCGAGCGTGTTCCTAAGTATACACAGAGGGTTGTGGCGATCCTTTGAATGCGCCATCGACACGGTAAATACAAACAGCGGCTGGCCCATTAGAATAATTATCCATGCTTGTCCATGTGAACGAACGGCGACGACTTCTAATTAATCCGAGTACTTCACTATGGAAATTAATTCAACGGTGTATCGGCCTCCTTTCGGTGCGACACCTTTATAAGCTGTGTATCCTCCTGTAACCACGAGGATGCAGCTGCTCCTCGCATGGAATATTTACAAACGATGCTATAATAATGTAATTTCAGATGTGCTCGTGTAGATTCAATGGGAGCTTCGAACATGATTCGTATAGATTTTTAATTCGCGAAAAAGAGATGTGAATTTCTTTTTCTTTTGTGGGGGGATATATATTGGTGTAAATATTGGTGTTCGAGGATTAAAGTGATTTGAGTTATTCTTTTATTTGTGATAATTAATCTTGAAAATATTGTATTAATTAAATTGTAAATTTTAAAAGGTTTTTTTTTTATAAAATATATCTAAGTATTGTGTTTAAAATTTAGGAATTGATAGGATTTATTAGAAGAAGAGATCAACTCTTCTAAAGTTTTTTTATTGAAGATAATTTTGGTATATACAAAATCGATATAGTTGTTATTAACAGGGAAAATTATATATATTTTTGTTTAAAAATTTATATTGTAATAAAAATGTAGTTTATTCTATAATACACGTACAAGAATATTATAGTTCTTCGTATCAAAAAGTTTAATTATTATTGAAAACTTGTAATTTTGGAAATATATAGGTACTTAGATCGAAGAACCCGACTTTAATGTATGTAAAATGGATCTCAAAGGGGTTATTTGTTACATGTACAATGGCCAATAAATATGAGACATGCAAGGGTTGAAATTCGTTTTAGGGTACAATAATTTCAGATCGATTCTTGTATACTTTCTACCAGCCAACGAAAATAGAAAGTTAGAAAGGTAATTTTTAAAAAACAACAAAATAGATATTTAGATTAGATTACAATAGATTCTTAAAAAGAAAAATAATTCATATTTTCAAGATTAATATATACTATAAAAATAGAAAAAATAATTTCGATCATGTACCTACTACTTAGACATTTATAACAACGACATGTTCAAAAATAAATTCACAAATTAATATCACTTAAACTTCTCCTTAATATTAACAAATGACTCGCGTAAGGATATACACCATAAACTTTACATATTACGGATCGTTCATATTACCAAATGGAAAGAAATCGTTCTTCGATATTGCATTTATCCAAACTTGATCGTGCGTAGAGTCGCATGGCCGCAGACGAACGTAATCCTTCCTTTACCGTTCATTTCAATTTCATTAGTCGGTCTATATGAAGTGCCGCACTCGCAGTTGTAATATTCTCGGCTCGGAATATAGCCCCCGCTCTATTTATTCACCCGCGTAATTCACAACCGGAAGGTGGCCACCAACCGGAAACATATACACGGATGTGGCCATTGTTATTCGGTCTCGCGTCAGGATGCACCACACCGCCTATACCAACCACCAATCACACCCTTACATACCCTCTCGTGCGTTCTACTTATTTTTAGGGGAAAATATCGATTTAAAGTATCGTCAATGGATATATCGTTTTTATTTTGAAAATGGTAGTTTTTAACTGTGCCGATGTTTGTTGGGAAGATAATAGATAGGGTGACGAATCTTTTCTTTTTGAATGGGTTATAGATATTTTTTGAAATCGCAAAGAATAGAATTGTCATAGTTGAATTTTGTTGGAATTGAATGTTATTTGACGATGAAAAGAGTATTTAAGAATTTTATGGTTGGCTAATAGAAGTATAATTAAAAGATAATAGATAGGGCGATGAATTTTTTCTTTTTGAACGGGTTATATAGATATTTTTTGAAATCGCAGAGCAGAGTTGTCATAGTTGAATTTTGTTGGAATTGAATGTTATTTGACGATGAAAAGAGTATTTAAGAATTTTGGTGGTTGGCTAATAGAAGTATAATTAAAAGATAATAGATAGGGCGATGAATTTTTTCTTTTTGAACGGGTTATATAGATATTTTTTGAAATCGCAAAGAACAGAGTTGTCATAGTTGAATTTTGTTGGAATTGGTGGATGTTATTTGACGATGAAAAGAGTATTTAAGAATTTTGTGGTTGGCTAATAGAAGTATAATTAAAAGATAATAGATAGGGCGATGAATCTTTTCTTTTTGAACGAGTTATATAGATATTTTTTGATATCGCAAAGAGCAGAGTTATAGTTGAATTTTGTTGGAATTGGATGTTATTTGACGATGAAAAGAGTATTTAAGAATTTTGGTGGTTGGCTATAACAGAAGTGTAATTAAAATTACTCGACTTTAATGGCAGAGAAATAACGAATCTTATAATATACAAGGTGTTTCGACTAACTTTCTCGCCAAAATTACAAAGGGGATCATTCTTTACAGGCTTAAACCGGAATTCGCAATTTAAACGTACAATAGAACAATATTGCAGCCCCTTTATTCGGCTAGCTTCATAACAGTCCCTGTTTTCATCTAGACGATCCGGAAACGTCCGAGATATAAGTCACGATGATTCGTTAAGATTAAACGTTTAATACAATTATAACGGGGAAACTGATGTGACCAACGCTTTTTCGCAGAATTAATTTTGATAATGACTGCTTCATATTTTAATATTTCAACGAACAATGTTGTTATTTTTTTTATAATTATTTTTTTTTTGAAAGTTAGTAAACAACTTGTTCAATTATTTAATTTAATTAATTTCAAAAATTTAAATAAATGAATAATTGATGTTTATAATTTGTTCAACAAGAATAAGGATTAAATAATAATACAAAGTTAAGATAAAATTCGTTTTTTCTAAAATATTCTCGAAATCAGGGCTTCATTTTCATTAATTCTATTTCTAAAAACTTTCATTTTTTTGCGAAAGAAAAAAAAATTATATATTCAGTTGCAATTTTATGCGTTATTCCATTCAGAATTCTCTTCTAAAATTCGAGTTTGAGGCCGCGAGCGAATATGAAAACCACCGGACAAAGAGTCCAGAAAGTCATTTCGACATGATACGAGAAATTTTTCATAGATAATAAAAGGGGAGAAAGCAACGAAATATATCGAACGCGAAAGAAAGAGACGAATTGAACAACGTCGAATATTCAAAAGGATCTAGAAATCGTGTTATATCTAACTTTTTATTAACTAACTAGTTTTTTGTTAACTAAAATCTTTTAACCCAAATGAAAAATTCTGAATAACAGCTTCACAGAAAATAAACGTTACGTAGAATATATTTTGGAAAAAGAAACTGTCGAATTGAATAATGCATAATTATGCCTTGTATATGATCATCCCTCATGAATATTCTCACGTGCACGCTTATCCCATTATTAGCTGGAGTTTCTAGACGAAAGGCGGCGGAAATTTTACACGGATTAAATGAAAATTAGAGTCAAGGTTCCTCGATTCTCTCCTCGAGTCGAGATATGTCGACGTTTCTAAAACGAACGAAAAATAGAAAGGAAAATTGATGGTCGGTTGGATGATAAAAGCTTCTGAAAAAAGAGCATTCGCATGAGATATCTGATATAACGTCAAAGGAAATTTATACAAAGTCATATTATGTTTAATGCGCGTAATATAACTTCTTAATTCATGATAAATTATTTTTAAAAAAATGTGCACTGCAATTTATACTTAAAATTCTTGATTCATAAAACATTCTCGTAACGAAGATTAATCCCTTTCATCCCCAAACACTTTAAATATTTCCCGGCACGAAGAAAGAAAAAAGAACAGAAAGAAACAAAGAAATTTCCCTCGTTCGTTACAACCGAAACCAATTCATTCCAAACGAAACCTTGATCGAAATATCGAGGAGGAGAGTTAATGAAACCGAGACGAGGGTACCAAAATTCTCGGATGTTTCTCGCGGATTCTAATCCGAGCTGGGTCCGAATCCCAAGGGCGAGAGGTTAATCATCTGGGCTGGAGAAAAGGGGTGGGTTGGAGACGTGGAATGGAAAGCGCGACATGAATATCGAAGTATCTGTCTGCGATTCGCGAGCCTTGCCAGTTCGATTCTGTCGGACACCGGTGTTTACTCGGGCTTGTTCAAACAATGGACTTTGTGTGTCTTTTTTCTTTTCTGCTCTCTCTCTCTCTCTCCAGCCTCCGTTTTGGTCAGCGGAGAGTGCACCACGCTTCGTCCAGCTGTGTGTACCATCGGTGAAAGGGCAGAGGTGAAAGGAGGGGTGGAGGAAGGGAGGGTGAAAGGGGGCGGAGGGGTGGACAGAGCAAGGCACAACAAATATAACGGGTGGGCGAGCAGCTGGCGAGAGTCGCCCGGTGATTTCGCAGGATTTTGTAATTGAAACGCTTCTCGAGGTGGAGGGAAGCAGGCGGATAAACGCCACCCCTCTTCTTCTTCGTCGTGGCCTCCCTTTATTTCGCGACTCCGCTCAGCCGAGCCAAGTAGAGGAGAGGCAACTTAACGGAATGTCCAATGCTATTTTGGTCCCGTTTCTTGTCCCCTTCTTCACGCTATACGTGTCTTCCGTTTCGTTTCTTTCTCCATCCGTTCTTTTCTTCTTATTATTTTTATTTTTATTCTTTTCATCTGCCTTTTCGTTACTTTCTATTTCGATTCATTTGTTCGAGATATCTTTGGCGAGGGATGTGTAGGGCTTTGTATAGTCATATTGTATTCTTGGATAAGTCTTTGAACGTTGATACTGGATTTTGATTAGATCGTAAAAGGGTTAATGGCAGTGGTGTTGCTTCACTTTGGATTTACATTTAAATGAGATCTTTGTTCCGTTTTTTCTTTTAAATGGAATATCCTCGTTTCAACGGTGGATACTTCAGAGGTGATGCGTTAATTGTTTTTCTTTGATTTAAGTCGAAGAAGTTTAATTGATTATATTTTTTTTCTTAGATGGATCCGTGCAGGGGGTGGTAAATAATTTAAAGTATCTCGTTGCTTCGAAGTTTAAATTTAGTCGATTCCTTTCTCTTGTTCTATATAACAAAATAATTATTAGTTTGAATTTCCAATGAAATATCACTAACGTGTTTCTTTATGGTATAATATTCTCTTAAGGTATAATATTATACTATTATTAGTTTCATTTTCTTTAGCTAATAAAATTCAAGAATAATTAGTCAATATTTCAATAATTCTATTTCGAAATCTATGCAAAATATCTATAAAATTAAATTAATTACATCAATTAGATCCATTTCCAAAATTTAATTTGAGTTCAAAAAATATCTATAAATACACCAATTATATCCATTCCTTCAATTTTACTCTCTTCGCTCAATAAAATCCAAGAATAATAATACTTGTTCCAACGCTTCGAGACCACTTCATCTTTCGGAGAAAGATCGCTTCCAATAGTTCCACTTTCGAAAAATCCACTTCCAAGATCGCACGGTTTCCACAGTTCTCACTTTAGACGATTCTGTGTCTACGAGATACACACCTCGTAAAATCGTATTGCGTTTCATTTGTCGTGCTTTATCGGGGCGAATATCCACGGCGATACGAGCTCGCGACAACTCGATATTGTTCGTCGCATATTTTTAGAGCGTACACAGCTGTGCCCGCCGTGTCCCTCCCCTGACATTCTCCTCCCTCTTCGATTCACTCTTGGAATCCTCTTGGAATCCTCTTGTCCTTATTTTCCTCCTTCCTTTCTCTCTCTCTCTCTCTTTCTTTGACGATGATAAACCCTTGCTACGTGGCGTAGGGAAACACCGAACAAAGAAAGACCGACAATTTCCTTGGCACGGAGTCACGGAGTCGCTAATGAACATCCCTCGACGATTTTAGATGCTGGTCACTAACAAGCGTGACGCAAAAAGGGATGGAACAACCGTATTTTCGCTTAGAATAGAAACTTATCCATCGAAACGTTCGTCCTTAATTTCCAATCAAGTTTCGGAATTTATCTCGCGGATTAGGCTGTTTATCTTGCTTGTGTCGATTTTGTAAGTTTGAATTGGTGTTTGGACGAGTTTTTTTGAAAAATTTTGTCGCGAATCGGATTGATTTTTCGTTGGAAATTATTCATCTCGTTGAACATTCGTCGTTCTGTGTTTTACTTCAATCGGTACTTGATTAAATAAAATATTTTCAAATATTCATCGAATTATCCATGCAACCAACCTATCTATATTGAATTTTGGCAAAAAGGACGAGACAGAATAATCTTCCTTCCACGTAGAACCACCTTAATAAATGATCCGTAACCTAATAAAGTTAAATTTAATAATGAACTTAAACCTTTCTCAATCTCCCTTTCTGTCGCGTGACACATTTATTTATTAATTCTTCCGCGACCCAAATTTTCCTATAATATAAACAAATAAAATAACGTGCATTTTTCCTCTCTTCCTCTCATAATCTAACAATCCTCAACCCGGATCGTAATTTTTAAACCCATAATATCGGATCGATCTTCTCCTTCTTTCTTTCTTTCTATTTTTTTTAGCTTGGCTTCGTCGTCGACCGAAAATAAGCATGGTATTCGCGTCCCCTTTGAAGATGGCGCCCTCCCGTTCAGAAATAACGCGTAATCCCCGTCCCTCGAAACGTGCAACGTGACGCACAACGACGAGCGCGTTTCGCTTATCCATAAACGATTCGCGGAACAACCGTTTCACCCCCCTCCCCCGCTTCAAGTGTAAACACAAAAACGTCTGCTTAAGCGGTGTGGTCGCGCGGCTGTCGCCGGCCAGAATGAACTCTCCATA
>NW_006263632.1:236790-243250 GCF_000469605.1 Apis dorsata | reverse complement strand
GCGAATTTGCACGGGCGTGGATTTTCATCGTGGGTGTGTGTTGCGTTGCCGTGCGACGCACGTGTGCGTGAACAGCGCTCGGCCGGCATAATGCACGATCCTCGTTTTTCCCTTTCGCGCGATTTCTCGCCCCGTAAATCACCCCATCGGCGAACGAATGGCGGCCGATATTTTACGATCAATTCGCCGACAACCGGCGATTAATTGCGAATTATGCCGCACCGATCGATCGATCGATCGATCCTTCCGAGGAAAGATGGCGATCGATGAATCGTGGGCGATTCTGGAAGAGGAATTATCGAGGAGGTTCGATTTCAATTTTTCTATATCCCTTTTATAGTATTATTTGTTTATATATTTTTTTTTTATTTGGTTGTTATGCATCTTCGTGTATGCGTATAGATATTCGACGAGTCTTTTTTAATTTAATAATACGTATGGAGAGTTATCGAATATTAGATCCTCTACGAATAGAATGTAAATCTCATATCCGAAATCGTCGTATCAACTATCCGGGACATGTGCATTATTTCTATTGACAAGTCTAGAAATGTATATCTAAATGTGGAGAATAATTTCTGGAAATTTGTGGGAAACGTGGAGTAATTTAATTATCCTATTCTCGGTGTTATTATACATAGGTACTTGCAGGGTTTTTTTTCAAAAATTTTGAAGACATTTGGAGCTTCTTACAAGCTATTCAATAGGTTTCTTCGATTTTATCTTGCAAGGATATTTCAGTAATCTAATAATAGTAATTTTTCTAAATCACGAAATAAGATATTTTTCTCATGAACCATCCAAACTAAGCCTCTCTCCTAACCTTTTAATTAAAAATGTTTCAACGTTTAATCAAACTCGTTCCAGAAGAAACATTCCAAGGCAAAATGAATTTCTTATACAATCCTCCCTCTCGAAACAATAACAGGCCGCGTGTGCACAAAGCTCGATTCTAAACAATAGTCAATCCGGGGTAGAGAACGGCAGCAGCAACGGCTGCATAATTGCCACGACATTTCTACGTCCGTTGATTTCGCGCAGCCTACCGGTTGGCCAGCATCGATACATTTAATCGTCCCCGGGCTTTCGATCGGGGCCGCTCGTGAATCTTTCATTATTCCATCGCGTTGAACGCGCCTCGTCGCGTGTGCGTTTCATTCTCGTCGGCTGTCGAGAATATTAGTCGTCCTTTGTCCACGCCGCGCCGTTGTAACCGGAAAATCGGTCCCTCCGGCGCGCGGTTGCGCTTTTCATTCGATTATCGATTCGCATTCTTGAATTGTCCGGCCACGAAGTGCTCGGCGTTTTGTTTCCAGCGCGGATAATGCGAGCGGGGCAGATTCCGCGTGTGGATCGCAAGCACCCTCTCTGCGCTTCCACCAAAAATTTTCTCGGATTAATGCAAGCTCCCATTGGTTCGCGACGTCGACGGATTGTGGTTGTAATTTTGATTAGATACGAAAAGAGAGGAGGGAATTTTATGGTGTGATTCGAATGTATTATTGTCTATAAATTGAATTTAAGCCTTCAATCATCGGTTCTTCAATTATAGTTGAAGTGTAATGTTTAAGACAGTGTAGAGGTTATGGAAAAGAGACTGATGTATATATTTCTTCTGGAAAATTATTACGTTTTTCTAGGAATCTAGGTTTCATTTGTATTGATTACGTTTTATTATGTTGCACGTGTTGCAATTGGTTTAAATACGCAAATCTGATAATTACAAGTAAATAATTAGTGTTGATTAGTGGGTGGGATAGGTTGACAAATAATGTAAGGCTCTTGGATCACGGTGTCGGTTATGAGGTTGATTTGTGGCCAACTCGATTGTACTCCTGGCCAATTAAATTATTGAAACGATTGAAAATACGTGGTGTGCTTAATTGGTTGCGGGATGTGTCCTCGATTAGTTGCGGGTGTTGCGGATAAATAGTTTATCCGTTGCTTATAGTTCTAGATTGCGTATTAGTTCTTTCGAAAGGGGTGGAAATGAGTATATAAGATAATCGAATAAAAATATGTATACGTTATGTGTATCACGCGTATTATATATATACGTTTCTTTTCCAATTTAGCTATTTATCTTGCTATTACTTTTTGATAAAAAGCAGATAATATAGCTAGTGATATTTAGTATCGATAAAAAGATAACAGATATTCTGACAATTTAAGAATTTAAGAATATATTTTAAGTAAAATTAGGAATGAGAAATTCATCAAATATCCCATTGACAAGAATTACGTCATTACATTGACAAGGAGCTCTTAATTCTGTCTATGATCCATTCACATTTGGAACAAAATTCATTTAAAAAAACGCAATTGAAATAATTGTATCGGATACTCGTATCAACCTTTCCTCCCCCCTGTCTTTCTCGTTCGACAAACGAATTGTCAATTGGAAAATAAACCAATTACTCTTCGATTACGAACGGCGCAGAACATTTTCTGCCATTAACACATTGTACAACCTCTCGCGAACAGACGCATCGTCGTTGGTGAAAAAAAAAAAAAAGAAAAAAGAAAAAAGAAAAAAAAATTTAGTTATAAATTGCCCGCCACGACTGTTCCCGATTAAATCTGAATCGTTCTCGATCTCGTAGCACTTGAAATTGAAAATTACGCCCGGGTCATCGGCAGTCATGGCGTTTTTCGGGCGCCTGGCCTCGTCGATTCGAATCGGCCGGCCAGTGCAAACATTAATTTTCGCGGCTGGACGTGGAGGTTGAGAAAAAAAAGAGAGAGGATGGAGGCAAAAGTATTCGCTGCAAATGCGAAACGGCCTTCCGTTCGTTGGACATTTGTGTGGACCGTTGACCATTGAAATAGAAAAAAAAAAAAAAAAAGAAAAAAAGAGAAAGAAAAAATAAAATTTACTCGCACCGATGCAAGCACCACCAACACCATGCAATTACATTTGCACGGCCACAAGTCTCTTCCGTTCCTTATAAACAAACAACATTATTTACTACTTTTTTTTTTGGAGAATTTTAAAATACATCTGTTTCAATTTATTTTTTTTTTGTAGAAATCTGAGTAATAATCAAATCCATATTCGGTCTAGTCAAAACTATTCATAATTTGAATTCATGATATTTATTCTACGTTGGCAATTAAAAAACTAAATTCATCTTTATCCATATCTATAAGAAATATGATTAAAATAGAGAAATTAGTTCCAAAATTTGATTTCAATTCCTAGCGAAACTTGAAATAATTAATAACTAAAAAAAAAAAAAAGAAAAGCATAGAATTAATATCATGTTAAACATATTACGTTAGCAATTAAATTTTCCCTTTATTGTATTATACAATCCTCAATTAAATTCGACAATCACTCCATGAAAAACTCCCAACTCTCAAAATCTCGAATTAAACTCTCCTCGCTCACCATAATTTCAAAATCACCGATCCCTCTTCATTTCGACGGCCACCCATATCGCTTCGAATTAACGTTCCTTATCGACACGAAACAACGATACGATCCAAAGATTCCGATACAAATTCCCTCGTTGATCCCCCGCCGACCTCTCATCGCGCCAATAACCGTACTTCTCTCGGCCCAAAGAATCGTCGGGCTTCGTTCCGCGGAGAACCATACCCCGCAGGATAATTGCCGCCGATAACGCGTAGCCGATCCTGCGATACGGATCTCGCCACGATTGTGTTCCATTGCCGATCGTAGATCGTGGAACTGCTGTAGTATAACGTTGTTGTCCACGGTTGTTCTCCAACGCGCGATTAACATTCTCCAGCAAGCCTCCAATGCCCTCTGGCCACCGATCCCTACCCCTATCCACCCCCTGGACACCCCCTCCCTTTAAAATACGACGCTGGTGGCATAGTGAACATAGCGAAAGCGTACTAGCAGGTAGGCTCTCCAGGCCTCTGTGCCCGCTATTAACTTCTAGCATCGGCCGATCGGATCGATAACGGTGTGTGCCACGATGCACCACACGCCCCGTTATCTTCTCGCTAGGCTGCATTAATGCACCTCCAGTTATTGGACAAAATGGTTCCGGCCTGCGAAACGTTACCCTCTCCCCACCCATCGGCTTGATACGTGTCCCGGTGATCTGTGACGCATTCCGTTCGCCTCTCCCCGGGATTGCTCTCTCTCTTCCGGGTTAATAGGATGTGACGGAGACGATTGAGATGGTTTTACACAGGTGGGTGAGTGTTTCGAGGTGTTTCGAAATATATGATGTATATTTTGAGATTTAGAAGTGTAAAATTGTGTAATATTTTATTAGGATCGGTGATGATCGTGATATGAAGGATTTAAATTTTTAGAAAAAGGCATGATTGTTTCATATGGTGGAAAGTTGAGGTATAAATAGCATTGTGATTGTATCATATTTATGTTTTAAAAATTATTAACAATGCTGGAGTATTTGTTATAGAATTGTAGTAGAAACGATGCACTTATAATCTAAGTAAGTTTTCAAATTGAAAAATTTTGTTGAAATATTACTAAAAATTCTCGTTATTATTATTCATATTTGTTTATTCGAACAAATTTTATAATGGTTAAGTATAATGGATGTGATTTACTCGTCATCCGTATCCATATCTTAAAAAAAGAAAATTGTGAATATATCGGAGGAGATTGATGCGAAGGAAGATCCATTTGAACAAAAGGGAAGGATATTTTGATACAAAGATATCTGGTGAGAATGACAGACGTTAATGGGAGGCATAGAACGTAGGATGTGTGTTCAAAGGCGAGAGAATTTAGACAGACAATGTGGAATATCAGAGATTATCTAGACACAAAAGACGTGTATATTTAGGGTATAAAAGAGACAAATATTTTCCAAAAAAACATTTTCAAAGTTTATTGATAAAAATCACAATTATCTTTTGCGGATAATTATTCTCTCGATTTTGATTCTCAACATGGAACGAGATTATAAATATAGATATTGAAGCAAGAATATGTATTGCTTTATGAAAATTTTATTAGCAATTCAACGTTATATAAAATTTAATTGATGTTGTAAGCGGATGTTATAAAAGTAACACAGAATAATTGACTTTTTTTTTTTTTTCCAAATCACGAATAACTCGATTCTTTCAAGAATAAAGTTGACTTCGAACTAAATTCCATGAAAACCCAATGACCCCATAATCCATTTCGTTTAAACTGACAGCTTCGCTTCAGAGTCACGTCGAGTCTGTAAATCCTACGTCAATCCCGTCACAAACTGGCTTTTACCCGCGCGTGTCGGCTTAATAGCAGCGCGTTAGTTGAATCAAGTTAACAAATAGACTATACCACGCCACTACAGCCAAGCGAAATCCTGCCGCTTCTAATCGAATGTCCATGATCTTCCTCTTGTCCTGATTACTTTGCCATAATAACCAAAGAATTATTTTTTACAGATATATTATTATCCTAACACAAACTCGAAATACTTCAAAACACCTTACATCTCCCTAATGAACACGCGTGAAACGTACGGATCGATCATTAAAGTCCTGTCCAGACTCTTGGATATTTGATCAAAAAAGACACGAAGAAAATATTGGAAAGCGCGAGTGGCCTTAATAATTCGTTAACTCGACACAGAAGCGAAAAAGAGAGAGAGAGAGAGAGCGTATCGAGCACGACACTTGGTTGGAAAATGGGTTCTCGGCGTATAATCAACGATATGAGGGTATGATTATTAAGTGTAGTTAATGGAAGCCCTCGCTTCCCGCCTCTCTTTTCCCAGATTCCTCGTATCCGTTTACACATGTGTATCACGCGTGCGATTGTGCACGCTCTCGACACGTTCCCTCGCATAAACTGGCCGCGCAATTACGAAATGTGTCGTTTTCAACGGGCCACAATGGCGCGAGAGCTAAGGGGTGAAGCGAACCCAGAGAGAGAGAGAGAGAGAGAGGAGAATCCGTTGTACATACGTACATCCGACCCTCACGATACGACCCCGAACGCATCCGGCGCATCCCTCGAATTCATTACGCACGCGTGACACCGGTGCACCGTGTGTGTGACGCGTGTTGCGTGCAACCTGCCACGTGTGCGCCTCCGGATCTCGCCAAGAGAGGCCACATTCGTCGTATACGTGGACCTGCACGTGCCGACCCGCGTACCACCTGATTGCCATTTCCTTCGTTAATATTTAGCTTACCGAAAACCTCCAGTTGTGGGGTATCATCGTCGTTTTCTTTATTCACCGCCTGTACACGTTGCATACCGGATGAGAACGGTGTTGTGAGGGGATGGAGCCGGGGCAATATGTGGTGTGGACCCGTTGAGTCTGGCACGGATTGCGGGAATGGTGAAACGGGGAAGGGGATGAACGGGGTCGTGGGATGGCGAGATGATGTAATGGAAGTGTGTTTGGCTTTGTTTCTGGATTTTTGTTTTTTTTGTTGTTGTTGTTGTTGTTCCGTTTTTTCTGCGCGCGTTGGAACGAGGATCGTGATATAGGGTATTAGTTTTAAGGGGAGA